>NC_083747.1:15185000-15443615 GCF_033458585.1 Syngnathus typhle | reverse complement strand
CACTTTTTCTGAATTGTGCCGCTCCCGTCACTCTGGTTAGGTTGGCATCGAAAAAAACGCTCTCGGGGTGCTTTAGAGTGCCGAGTTATTCACTGCGCATGGAGAAATGACCACCTCCAAACCGTTTGGTTTATGTTTTATAAGCATTTTTAATTTTATTGCTTAAATCGCATTTTCTCGGCGAGCTGAGCACTTTTTCTGAATTGTGCCGCTCCCGTCACTCTGTTAGGTTGGCATCGAAAAAAAAACGCTCTCGGGTGCTTTAGAGTGCCGAGTTTATTCACTGCGCCACGTAAGAAATGACCACCTCCAACGTTTGGTTTATGTTTTATTAAGCATTTTTAATTTTATTGCCTTAAATCGCATTTTCTCGGCGAGCTGAGCACTTTTTCTGAATTGTGCCGCTCCCGTCACTCTGGTTAGGTTGGCATCGAAAAAAAACGCTCTCGGGTGCTTTAGAGTGCCGAGTTTATTACTGCGCATTAAGAAATGACCACCTCCAAACGTTTGGTTTATGTTTTATAAGCATTTTTAATTTTATTGCTTAAAATCGCATTTTCTCGGCGAGCTGAGCATTTTTCTGAATTGTGCCGCTCCCGTCACTCTGGTTAGGTTGGCATCGAAAAAAACGCTATCGGGTGCTTTAGAGTGCCGAGTTATTCACTGCGCATGAAGAAATGACCACCCTCCAACGTTTGGTTTATGTTTAATAAGCATTTTTAATTTATTGCTTAAATCGCATTTTCTCGGCGAGCTGAGCACTTTTTCTGAATTGTGCCGCTCCCGTCACTCTGGTTAGGTTGCATCGAAAAAAACGCTCTCGGGTGCTTTAGAGTGCCGAGTTTATTACTGCGCATTAAGAAATGACCACCTCCAACGTTTGGTTTATGTTTTATAAGCATTTTTAATTTTATTGCTTAAATCGCATTTTCTCGGCGAGCTGAGCTCTTTTTCTGAATTGTGCCGCTCCCGTCACTCTGGTTAGGTTGGCATCGAAAAAAACGCTCTCGGGTGCTTTAGAGTGCCGAGTTTATTACTGCGCATAAGAAATGACCACCTCCAACGTTTGGTTTATGTTTTATAAGCATTTTTAAATTTATTGCTTAAATCGCATTTTCTCGGCGAGCTGAGCACTTTTCTGAATTGTGCCGCTCCCGTCACTTGGCATCGAAAAAAACGCTCTCGGGTGCTTTAGAGTGCCGAGTTATTCACTGCGCATGAAGAAATGACCACCTCCAACGTTTGGTTTATGTTTTATAAGCATTTTTAATTTTATTGCTTAAATCGCATTTTCTCGGCGAGCTGAGCGCTTTTTCTGAATTGTGCCGCTCCCGTCACTCTGGTTAGGTTGGCATCGAAAAAAACGCTCTCGGTGCTTTAGAGTGCCTGAGTTTATTAACTGCGCAATTAAGAAATGACCACCTCCAACGTTTGGGTTTATGTTTTTATAAGCATTTTTAATTTTATTGCCTAAATCGCATTTCTCGGCGAGCTGAGCACTTTTCTGGAATTGTGCCGCTCCCGTCACTCTGGTTAGGTTGGGCATCGAAAAAACGCTCTCGGGTGCTTTAGAGTGCCGAGTTTATTACTGCGCATTAAGAAATGACCACCTCCAACGTTTGGTTTATGTTTTATAAGCATTTTTAATTTTATTGCTTAAATCGCATTTTCTCGGCGAGCTGAGCAGCTTTTTCTGAATGTGCCGCTCCCGTCACTCTGGTTAGGTTGGCATCGAAAAAAACGCTTCTCGGTGCTTTAGAGTGCCGAGTGTTATTCACTGCGCACGAAGAAATGACCAGCCTCCAACGTTTGTTATGTTTTATAAGCATTTTTAATTTTATTGCTTAAATCGCATTTCTCGGCGAGCTGAGCGCTTTTCTGAATTGTGCCGCTCCCGTCACTCTGGTTAGGTTGGCATCGAAAAAAAACGCTCTCGGGTGCTTTAGAGTGCCGAGTTTATTACTGCGCATTAAGAAATGACCACCTCCAACGTTTGGTTTATGTTTTATAAGCATTTTTAATTTTATTGCTTAAATCGCATTTTCTCGGCGAGCTGAGCACTTTTTCTGATTGTGCCGCTCCCGTCACTCTGGTTAGGTTGGCATCGAAAAAAACGCTCTCGGGTGCTTTAGAGTGCCGAGTTTATTACTGCGCATTAAGAAATGACCACCTCCAACGTTTGGTTTATGTTTTATAAGCATTTTAATTTTATTGCTTAAATCGCATTTTCTCGGCGAGCTGAGCACTTTTTCTGAATTGTGCCGCTCCCGTCACTCTGGTTAGGTTGGCATCGAAAAAAACGCTATCGGGTGCTTTAGAGTGCCCGAGTTATTCACTGCGCATGAAGAAATGACCACCTCCAAACGTTTGGTTTATGTTTAATAAGCATTTTTAATTTTATTGCTTAAATCGCATTTTCTCGGCGAGCTGAGCACTTTTTCTGAATTGTGCCGCTCCCGTCACTCTGGTTAGGTTGGCATCGAAAAAAAACGCTCTCGGGTGCTTTAGAGTGCCGAGTTTATTACTGCGCATTAAGAAATGACCACCTCCAAACGTTTGGTTTATGTTTTATAAGCATTTTTAATTTTATTGCTTAAATCGCATTTTCTCGGCGAGCTGAGCACTTTTTCTGAATTGTGCCGCTCCCGTCACTCTGGTTAGGTTGGCATCGAAAAAAACGCTCTCGGGTGCTTTAGAGTGCCGAGTTTATTACTGCGCATTAAGAAATGACCACCTCCAAACGTTTGGTTTATGTTTATAAGCATTTTTAATTTTATTGCTTAAATCGCATTTTCTCGGCGAGCTGAGCGCTTTTTCTGAATTGTGCCGCTCCCGTCACTCTGGTTAGGTTTGGCATCGAAAAAAAACGCTCTCGGGTGCTTTAGAGTGCCGAGTTATTCACTGCGCATGAAGAAATGACCACCTCTCAACGTTTGGTTTATGTTTAATAAGCATTTTTAATTTTATTGCTTAAATCGCATTTCTCGGCGAGCCTGAGCACTTTTTCTGAATTGTGCCGCTCCCCGTCACTCTGGTTAGGTTGGCATCGAAAAAAACGCTCTCGGGTGCTTTAGAGTGCCGAGTTTATTACTGCGCATTAAGAAATGACCACCTCCAACGTTTGGTTTATGTTTAATAAGCATTTTTAATTTTATTGCTTAAATCGCATTTTCTCGGCGAGCTGAGCGCTTTTTCTGAATTGTGCCGCGCTCACCGTCACTCTGGTTAGGTTGGCATCGAAAAAAACGCTCTCGGGTGCTTTAGAGTGCCGAGTTATTCACTGCGCATGAAGAAATGACCACCTCCAACGTTTGGTTTATGTTTAATAAGCATTTTTAATTTTATTGCTTAAATCGCATTTTCTCGGCGAGCTGAGCACTTTTTCTGAATTGTGCCGCTCCCGTCACTCTGGTTAGGTTGGCATCAAAAAAAACGCTCTCGGGTGCTTTAGAGTGCCGAGTTTATTACTGCGCATTAGGAAATGACCACCTCCAACGTTTGGTTTATGTTTTATAAGCATTTTTAATTTTATTGCTTAAATCGCATTTTCTCGGCGAGCTGAGCGCTTTTTCTGAATTGTGCCGCTCCCGTCACTCTGGTTAGGTTGGCATCGAAAAAAACGCTCTCGGGTGCTTTAGAGTGCCGAGTTTATTACTGCGCATTAAGAAATGACCACCTCCAACGTTTGGTTTATGTTTTATAAGCATTTTTAATTTTATTGCTTAAATCGCATTTTCTCGGCGAGCTGAGCACTTTTTCTGAATTGTGCCGCTCCCGTCACTCTGGTTAGGTTGGCATCGAAAAAAACGCTCTCGGGTGCTTTAGAGTGCCGAGTTTATTACTGCGCATTGAGAAATGACCACCTCCAACGTTTGGTTTATGTTTTATAAGCATTTTTAATTTTATTGCTTAAATCGCATTTTCTCGGCGAGCTGAGCGCTTTTTCTGAATTGTGCCGCTCCCGTAACTCTGGTTAGGTTGGCATCGAAAAAAACGCTCTCGGGTGCTTTAGAGTGCCGAGTTTATCACTGCGCATGAAGAAATGACCACTTCCAACGTTTGGTTTATGTTTTATAAGCATTTATAATTTTATTGCTTAAATCGCATTTTCTCGGCGAGCTGAGCACCTTTTCTGAATTGTGCCGCTCCCGTCACTCTGGTTAGGTTGGCATCGAAAAAAACGCTCTCGGGTGCTCTAGAGTGCCGAGTTTATTACTGCGCATTAAGAAATGACCACCTCCAACGTTTGGTTTATGTTTTATAAGCATTTTTAATTTTATTGCTTAAATCGCATTTTCTCGGCGAGCTGAGCACTTTTTCTGAATTGTGCCGCTCCCGTCACTCTGGTTAGGTTGGCATCGAAAAAAACGCTCTCGGGTGCTTTAGAGTGCCGAGTTTATCACTGCGCATGAAGAAATGACCACCTCCAACGTTTGGTTTATGTTTTATAAGCATTTTTAATTTTATTGCTTAAATCGCATTTTCTCGGCGAGCTGAGCGCTTTTTCTGAATTGTGCCGCTCCCGTCACTCTGGTTAGGTTGGCATCGAAAAAAACGCTCTCGGGTGCTTTAGAGTGCCGAGTTATTCACTGCGCATGAAGAAATGACCACCTCCAATGTTTGGTTTATGTTTAATAAGCATTTTTAATTTTATTGCTTAAATCGCATTTTCTCGGCGAGCTGAGCGCTTTTTCTGAATTGTGCCGCTCCCGTCACTCTGGTTAGGTTGGCATCGAAAAAAACGCTCTCGGGTGCTTTAGAGTGCCGAGTTTATTACTGCGCATTAAGAAATGACCACCTCCAACGTTTGGTTTATGTTTAATAAGCATTTTTAATTTTTTTGCTTAAATTGCATTTTCTCGGCGAGCTGAGCACTTTTTCTGAATTGTGCCGCTCCCGTCACTCTGGTTAGGTTGGCATCAAAAAAAACGCTCTCGGGTGCTTTAGAGTGCCGAGTTTATTACTGTGCATTAAGAAATGACCACCTCCAACGTTTGGTTTATGTTTTATAAGCATTTTTACTTTTATTGCTTAAATCGCATTTTCTCGGCGAGCTGAGCACTTTTTCTGAATTGTGCCGCTCCCGTCACTCTGGTTAGGTTGGCATCGAAAAAAACGCTCTCGGGTGCTTTAGAGTGCCGAGTTTATTACTGCGCATTAAGAAATGACCACCTCCAACGTTTGGTTTATGTTTTATAAGCATTTTTAATTTTATTGCTTAAATCGCATTTTCTCGGCGAGCTGAGCGCTTTTTCTGAATTGTGCCGCTCCCGTCACTCTGGTTAGGTTGGCATCGAAAAAAACGCTCTCGGGTGCTTTAGAGTGCCGAGTTATTCACTGCGCATGAAGAAATGACCACCTCCAACGTTTGGTTTATGTTTAATAAGCATTTTTAATTTTATTGCTTAAATCGCATTTTCTCGGCGAGCTGAGCACTTTTTCTGAATTGTGCCGCTCCCGTCACTCTGGTTAGGTTGGCATCGAAAAAAACGCTCTCGGGTGCTTTAGAGTAACGAGTTTATTACTGTGCATTAAGAAATGACCACCTCCAACGTTTGGTTTATGTTTTATAAGAATTTTTAATTTTATTGCTTAAATCGCATTTTCTCGGCGAGCTGAGCACTTTTTCTGAATTGTGCCGCTCCCGTCACTCTGGTTAGGTTGGCATCGAAAAAAACGCTCTCGGGTGCTTTAGAGTGCCGAGTTTATTACTGCGCATTAAGAAATGACCACCTCCAACGTTTGGTTTATGTTTTATAAGCATTTTTAATTTTATTGCTTAAATCGCATTTTCTCGGCGAGCTGAGCACTTTTTCTGAATTGTGCCGCTCCCGTCACTCTGGTTAGGTTGGCATCGAAAAAAACGCTCTCGGGTGCTTTAGAGTGCCGAGTTTATTACTGCGCATTAAGAAATGACCACCTCCAACGTTTGGTTTATGTTTTATAAGCATTTTTAATTTTATTGCTTAAATCGCATTTTCTCGGCGAGCTGAGCACTTTTTCTGAATTGTGCCGCTCCCGTCACTCTGGTTAGGTTGGCATCGAAAAAAACGCTCTCGGGTGCTTTAGAGTGCCGAGTTATTCACTGCGCATGAAGAAATGACCACCTCCAACGTTTGGTTTATGTTTAATAAGCATTTTTAATTTTATTGCTTGAATCGCATTTTCTCGGCGAGCTGAGCACTTTTTCTGAATTGTGCCGCTCCCGTCACTCTGGTTAGGTTGGCATCGAAAAAAACGCTCTCGGGTGCTTTAGAGTGCCGAGTTTATCACTGCGCATGAAGAAATGACCACCTCCAACGTTTGGTTTATGTTTTATAAGCATTTTTAATTTTATTGCTTAAATCGCATTTTCTCGGCGAGCTGAGCACTTTTTCTGAATTGTGCCGCTCCCGTCACTCTGGTTAGGTTGGCATCGAAAAAAACGCTCTCGGGTGCTTTAGAGTGCCGAGTTTATTACTGCGCATTAAGAAATGACCACCTCCAACGTTTGGTTTATGTTTTATAAGCATTTTTAATTTTATTGCTTAAATCGCATTTTCTCGGCGAGCTGAGCACTTTTTCTGAATTGTGCCGCTCCCGTCACTCTGGTTAGGTTGGCATCGAAAAAAACGCTATCGGGTGCTTTAGAGTGCCGAGTTATTCACTGCGCATGAAGAAATGACCACCTCCAACGTTTGGTTTATGTTTAATAAGCATTTTTTATTTTTTTGCTTAAATCGCATTTTCTCGGCGAGCTGAGCACTTTTTCTGAATTGTGCCGCTCCCGTCACTCTGGTTAGGTTGGCATCGAAAAAAACGCTCTCGGGTGCTTTAGAGTGCCGAGTTTATTACTGTGCATTAAGAAATGACCACCTCCAACGTTTGGTTTATGTTTTATAAGCATTTTTAATTTTATTGCTTAAATCGCATTTTCTCGGCGAGCTGAGCACTTTTTCTGAATTGTGCCGCTCCCGTCACTCTGGTTAGGTTGGCATCGAAAAAAACGCTCTCGGGTGCTTTAGAGTGCCGAGTTTATTACTGCGCATTAAGAAATGACCACCTCCAACGTTTGGTTTATGTTTTATAAGCATTTTTAATTTTATTGCTTAAATCGCATTTTCTCGGCGAGCTGAGCGCTTTTTCTGAATTGTGCCGCTCCCGTCAATCTGGTTAGGTTGGCATCGAAAAAAACGCTCTCGGGTTCTTTAGAGTGCCGAGTTATTCACTGCGCATGAAGAAATGACCACCTCCAACGTTTGGTTTATGTTTAATAAGCATTTTTAATTTTATTGCTTGAATCGCATTTTCTCGGCGAGCTGAGCACTTTTTCTGAATTGTGCCGCTCCCGTCACTCTGGTTAGGTTGGCATCGAAAAAAACGCTCTCGGGTGCTTTAGAGTGCCGAGTTTATTACTGCGCATTAAGAAATGACCACCTCCAACGTTTGGTTTATGTTTTATAAGCATTTTTAATTTTATTGCTTAAATCGCATTTTCTCGGCGAGCTGAGCGCTTTTTCTGAATTGTGCCGCTCCCGTCACTCTGGTTAGGTTGGCATCGAAAAAAACGCTTTCGGGTGCTTTAGAGTGCCGAGTTATTCACTGCGCATGAAGAAAAGACCACCTCCAACGTTTGGTTTATGTTTAATAAGCATTTTTAATTTTATTGCTTAAATCGCATTTTCTCGGCGAGCTGAGCACTTTTTCTGAATTGTGCCGCTCCCGTCACTCTGGTTAGGTTGGCATCGAAAAAAACGCTCTCGGGTGCTTTAGAGTGCCGAGTTTATTACTGCGCATTAAGAAATGACCACCTCCAACGTTTGGTTTATGTTTTATAAGCATTTTTAATTTTATTGCTTAAATCGCATTTTCTCGGCGAGCTGAGCACTTTTTCTGAATTGTGCCGCTCCCGTCACTCTGGTTAGGTTGGCATCGAAAAAAACGCTCTCGGGTGCTTTAGAGTGCCGAGTTTATCACTGCGCATGAAGAAATGACCACCTCCAACGTTTGGTTTATGTTTAATAAGCATTTTTAATTTTATTGCTTAAATCGCATTTTCTCGGCGAGCTGAGCACTTTTTCTGAATTGTGCCGCTCCCGTCACTCTGGTTAGGTTGGCATCGAAAAAAACGCTCTCGGGTGCTTTAGAGTGCCGACTTTATCACTGCGCATGAAGAAATGACCACCTCCAACGTTTGGTTTATGTTTTATAAGCATTTTTAATTTTATTGCTTAAATCGCATTTTCTCGGCGAGCTGAGCACTTTTTCTGAATTGTGCCGCTCCCGTCACTCTGGTTAGGTTGGCATCGAAAAAAACGCTCACGGGTGCTTTAGAGTGCCGAGTTTATTACTGCGCATTAAGAAATGACCACCTCCAACGTTTGGTTTATGTTTTATAAGCATTTTTAATTTTATTGCTTAAATCGCATTTTCTCGGCGAGCTGAGCACTTTTTCTGAATTGTGCCGCTCCCGTCACTCTGGTTAGGTTGGCATCGAAAAAAACGCTCTCGGGTGCTTTAGAGTGCCGAGTTTATCACTGCGCATGAAGAAATGACCACCTCCAACGTTTGGTTTATGTTTTATAAGCATTTTTAATTTTATTGCTTAAATCGCATTTTCTCGGCGAGCTGAGCGCTTTTTCTGAATTGTGCCGCTCCCGTCACTCTGGTTAGGTTGGCATCGAAAAAAACGCTCTCGGGTGCTTTAGAGTGCCGAGTTTATCACTGCGCATGAAGAAATGACAACCTCCAACGTTTGGTTTATGTTTTATAAGCATTTTTAATTTTATTGCTTAAATCGCATTTTCTCGGCGAGCTGAGCGCTTTTTCTGAATTGTGCCGCTCCCGTCACTCTGGTTAGGTTGGCATCGAAAAAAACGCTCTCGGGTGCTTTAGAGTGCCGAGTTTATCACTGCGCATGAAGAAATGACCATTTCCAACGTTTGGTTTATGTTTTATAAGCATTTTTAATTTTATTGCTTAAATCGCATTTTCTCGGCGAGCTGAGCACTTTTTCTGAATTGTGCCGCTCCCGTCACTCTGGTTAGGTTGGCATCGAAAAAAACGCTCTCGGGTGCTCTAGAGTGCCGAGTTTATTACTGCGCATTAAGAAATGACCACCTCCAACGTTTGGTTTATGTTTTATAAGCATTTTTAATTTTATTGCTTAAATCGCATTTTCTCGGCGAGCTGAGCACTTTTTCTGAATTGTGCCGCTCCCGTCACTCTGGTTAGGTTGGCATCGAAAAAAACGCTCTCGGGTGCTTTAGAGTGCCGAGTTATTCACTGCGCATGAAGAAATGACCACCTCCAACGTTTGGTTTATGTTTAATAAGCATTTTTAATTTTATTGCTTGAATCGCATTTTCTCGGCGAGCTGAGCACTTTTTCTGAATTGTGCCGCTCCCGTCACTCTGGTTAGGTTGGCATCGAAAAAAACGCTCTCGGGTGCTTTAGAGTGCCGAGTTTATCACTGCGCATGAAGAAATGACCACCTCCAACGTTTGGTTTATGTTTTATAAGCATTTTTAATTTTATTGCTTAAATCGCATTTTCTCGGCGAGCTGAGCGCTTTTTCTGAATTGTGCCGCTCCCGTCACTCTGGTTAGGTTGGCATCGAAAAAAACGCTCTCGGGTGCTTTAGAGTGCCGAGTTTATCACTGCGCATGAAGAAATGACCACCTCCAACGTTTGGTTTATGTTTTATAAGCATTTTTAATTTTATTGCTTAAATCGCATTTTCTCGGCGAGCTGAGCACTTTTTCTGAATTGTGCCGCTCCCGTCACTCTGGTTAGGTTGGCATCGAAAAAAACGCTCTCGGGTGCTTTAGAGAAATGAAGAAATGACCACCTCCAACGTTTGGTTTATGTTTAATAAGCATTTTTAATTTTATTGCTTGAATCGCATTTTCTCGGCGAGCTGAGCACTTTTTCTGAATTGTGCCGCTCCCGTCACTTGGCATCGAAAAAAACGCTCTCGGGTGCTTTAGAGTGCCGAGTTATTCACTGCGCATGAAGAAATTACCACCTCCAACGTTTGGTTTATGTTTTATAAGCATTTTTAATTTTATTGCTTAAATCGCATTTTCTCGGCGAGCTGAGCGCTTTTTCTGAATTGTGCCGCTCCCGTCACTCTGGTTAGGTTGGCATCGAAAAAAACGCTCTCGGGTGCTTTAGAGTGCCGAGTTATTCACTGCGCATGAAGAAATGACCACCTCCAACGTTTGGTTTATGTTTAATAAGCATTTTTAATTTTATTGCTTAAATCGCATTTTCTCGGCGAGCTGAGCACTTTTTCTGAATTGTGCCGCTCCCGTCACTCTGGTTAGGTTGGCATCGAAAAAAACGCTCTCGGGTGCTTTAGAGTGCCGAGTTTATTACTGCGCATTAAGAAATGACCACCTCCAACGTTTGGTTTATGTTTAATAAGCATTTTTAATTTTATTGCTTAAATCGCATTTTCTCGGCGAGCTGAGCGCTTTTTCTGAATTGTGCCGCGCTCCCGTCACTCTGGTTAGGTTGGCATCGAAAAAAACGCTCTCGGGTGCTTTAGAGTGCCGAGTTATTCACTGCGCATGAAGAAATGACCACCTCCAACGTTTGGTTTATGTTTAATAAGCATTTTTAATTTTATTGCTTAAATCGCATTTTCTCGGCGAGCTGAGCACTTTTTCTGAATTGTGCCGCTCCCGTCACTCTGGTTAGGTTGGCATCGAAAAAAACGCTCTCGGGTGCTTTAGAGTGCCGAGTTTATTACTGCGCATTAGGAAATGACCACCTCCAACGTTTGGTTTATGTTTTATAAGCATTTTTAATTTTATTGCTTAAATCGCATTTTCTCGGCGAGCTGAGCGCTTTTTCTGAATTGTGCCGCTCCCGTCACTCTGGTTAGGTTGGCATCGAAAAAAACGCTCTCGGGTGCTTTAGAGTGCCGAGTTTATTACTGCGCATTAAGAAATGACCACCTCCAACGTTTGGTTTATGTTTTATAAGCATTTTTAATTTTATTGCTTAAATCGCATTTTCTCGGCGAGCTGAGCACTTTTTCTGAATTGTGCCGCTCCCGTCACTCTGGTTAGGTTGGCATCGAAAAAAACGCTCTCGGGTGCTTTAGAGTGCCGAGTTTATTACTGCGCATTGAGAAATGACCACCTCCAACGTTTGGTTTATGTTTTATAAGCATTTTTAATTTTATTGCTTAAATCGCATTTTCTCGGCGAGCTGAGCACTTTTTCTGAATTGTGCCGCTCCCGTCACTCTGGTTAGGTTGGCATCGAAAAAAACGCTCTCGTGTGCTATAGAGTGCCGAGTTTATTACTGTGCATTAAGAAATGACCACCTCCAACGTTTGGTTTATGTTTTATAAGCATTTTTAATTTTATTGCTTAAATCGCATTTTCTCGGCGAGCTGAGCGCTTTTTCTGAATTGTGCCGCTCCCGTCACTCTGGTTAGGTTGGCATCGAAAAAAACGCTCTCGGGTGCTTTATAGAGTGCCGAGTTTATCACTGCGCATGAAGAAATGACCACCTCCAACGTTTGGTTTATGTTTTATAAGCATTTTTAATTTTATTGCTTAAATCGCATTTTCTCGGCGAGCTGAGCGCTTTTTCTGAATTGTGCCGCTCCCGTAACTCTGGTTAGGTTGGCATCGAAAAAAACGCTCTCGGGTGCTTTAGAGTGCCGAGTTTATCACTGCGCATGAAGAAATGACCACTTCCAACGTTTGGTTTATGTTTTATAAGCATTTTTAATTTTATTGCTTAAATCGCATTTTCTCGGCGAGCTGAGCACCTTTTCTGAATTGTGCCGCTCCCGTCACTCTGGTTAGGTTGGCATCGAAAAAAACGCTCTCGGGTGCTCTAGAGTGCCGAGTTTATTACTGCGCATTAAGAAATGACCACCTCCAACGTTTGGTTTATGTTTTATAAGCATTTTTAATTTTATTGCTTAAATCGCATTTTCTCGGCGAGCTGAGCACTTTTTCTGAATTGTGCCGCTCCCGTCACTCTGGTTAGGTTGGCATCGAAAAAAACGCTCTCGGGTGCTTTAGAGTGCCGAGTTTATCACTGCGCATGAAGAAATTACCACCTCCAACGTTTGGTTTATGTTTTATAAGCATTTTTAATTTTATTGCTTAAATCGCATTTTCTCGGCGAGCTGAGCGCTTTTTCTGAATTGTGCCGCTCCCGTCACTCTGGTTAGGTTGGCATCGAAAAAAACGCTCTCGGGTGCTTTAGAGTGCCGAGTTATTCACTGCGCATGAAGAAATGACCACCTCCAATGTTTGGTTTATGTTTAATAAGCATTTTTAATTTAATTGCTTAAATCGCATTTTCTCGGCGAGCTGAGCGCTTTTTCTGAATTGTGCCGCTCCCGTCACTCTGGTTAGGTTGGCATCGAAAAAAACGCTCTCGGGTGCTTTAGAGTGCCGAGTTATTCACTGCGCATGAAGAAATGACCACCTCCAACGTTTGGTTTATGTTTAATAAGCATTTTTAATTTTATTGCTTAAATCGCATTTTCTCGGCGAGCTGAGCACTTTTTCTGAATTGTGCCGCTCCCGTCACTCTGGTTAGGTTGGCATCGAAAAAAACGCTCTCGGGTGCTTTAGAGTAACGAGTTTATTACTGCGCATTAAGAAATGACCACCTCCAACGTTTGGTTTATGTTTTATAAGCATTTTTAATTTTATTGCTTAAATCGCATTTTCTCGGCGAGCTGAGCACTTTTTCTGAATTGTGCCGCTCCCGTCACTCTGGTTAGGTTGGCATCGAAAAAAACGCTCTCGGGTGCTTTAGAGTGCCGAGTTTATTACTGCGCATTAAGAAATGACCACCTCCAACGTTTGGTTTATGTTTTATAAGCATTTTTAATTTTATTGCTTAAATCGCATTTTCTCGGCGAGCTGAGCACTTTTTCTGAATTGTGCCGCTCCCGTCACTCTGGTTAGGTTGGCATCGAAAAAAACGCTCTCGGGTGCTTTAGAGTGCCGAGTTTATTACTGCGCATTAAGAAATGACCACCTCCAACGTTTGGTTTATGTTTTATAAGCATTTTTAATTTTATTGCTTAAATCGCATTTTCTCGGCGAGCTGAGCACTTTTTCTGAATTGTGCCGCTCCCGTCACTCTGGTTAGGTTGGCATCGAAAAAAACGCTCTCGGGTGCTTTAGAGTGCCGAGTTATTCACTGCGCATGAAGAAATGACCACCTCCAACGTTTGGTTTATGTTTAATAAGCATTTTTAATTTTATTGCTTGAATCGCATTTTCTCGGCGAGCTGAGCACTTTTTCTGAATTGTGCCGCTCCCGTCACTCTGGTTAGGTTGGCATCGAAAAAAACGCTCTCGGGTGCTTTAGAGTGCCGAGTTTATCACTGCGCATGAAGAAATGACCACTTCCAACGTTTGGTTTATGTTTTATAAGCATTGTTAATTTTATTGCTTAAATCGCATTTTCTCGGCGAGCTGAGCACTTTTTCTGAATTGTGCCGCTCCCGTCACTCTGGTTAGGTTGGCATAAAAAAAAACGCTCTCGGGTGCTTTAGAGTGCCGAGTTATTCACTGCGCATGAAGAAATGACCACCTCCAACGTTTGGTTTATGTTTTATAAGCATTTTTAATTTTATTTCTTAAATCGCATTTTCTCGACGAGCTGAGCACTTTTTCTGAATTGTGCCGCTCCCGTCACTCTGGTTAGGTTGGCATCGAAAAAAACGCTCTCGGGTGCTTTAGAGTGCCGAGTTTATCACTGCGCATGAAGAAATGACCACCTCCAACGTTTGGTTTATGTTTTATAAGCATTTTTAATTTTATTGCTTCAATCGCATTTTCTCGGCGAGCTGAGCGCTTTTTCTGAATTGTGCCGCTCCCGTCACTCTGGTTAGGTTGGCATCGAAAAAAACGCTCTCGGGTGCTTTAGAGTGCCGAGTTATTCACTGCGCATGAAGAAATGACCACCTCCAACGTTTGGTTTATGTTTAATAAGCATTTTTAATTTTATTGCTTAAATCGCATTTTCTCGGCGAGCTGAGCGCTTTTTCTGAATTGTGCCGCTCCCGTAACTCTGGTTAGGTTGGCATCGAAAAAAACGCTCTCGGGTGCTTTAGAGTGCCGAGTTTATCACTGCGCATGAAGAAATGACCACTTCCAACGTTTGGTTTATGTTTTATAAACATTTTTAATTTTATTGCTTAAATCGCATTTTCTCGGCGAGCTGAGCGCTTTTTCTGAATTGTGCCGCTCCCGTAACTCTGGTTAGGTTGGCATCGAAAAAAACGCTCTCGGGTGCTTTAGAGTGCCGAGTTTATCACTGCGCATGAAGAAATGACCACTTCCAACGTTTGGTTTATGTTTTATAAGCATTTTTAATTTTATTGCTTAAATCGCATTTTCTCGGCGAGCTGAGCACTTTTTCTGAATTGTGCCGCTCCCGTCACTCTGGTTAGGTTGGCATCGAAAAAAACGCTCTCGGGTGCTCTAGAGTGCCGAGTTTATTACTGCGCATTAAGAAATGACCACCTCCAACGTTTGGTTTATGTTTTATAAGCATTTTTAATTTTATTGCTTAAATCGCATTTTCTCGGCGAGCTGAGCACTTTTTCTGAATTGTGCCGCTCCCGTCACTCTGGTTAGGTTGGCATCGAAAAAAACGCTCTCGGGTGCTTTAGAGTGCCGAGTTATTCACTGCGCATGAAGAAATGACCACCTCCAACGTTTGGTTTATGTTTTATAAGCATTTTTAATTTTATTGCTTAAATCGCATTTTCTCGGCGAGCTGAGCACTTTTTCGGAATTGTGCCGCTCCCGTCACTCTGGTTAGGTTGGCATCGAAAAAAACGCTCTCGGGTGCTTTAGAGTGCCGAGTTTATCACTGCGCATGAAGAAATGACCACCTCCAACGTTTGGTTTATGTTTTATAAGCATTTTTAATTTTATTGCTTAAATCGCATTTTCTCGGCGAGCTGAGCGCTTTTTCTGAATTGTGCCGCTCCCGTCACTCTGGTTAGGTTGGCATCGAAAAAAACGCTCTCGGGTGCTTTAGAGTGCCGAGTTATTCACTGCGCATGAAGAAATGACCACCTCCAACGTTTGGTTTATGTTTAATAAGCATTTTTAATTTTATTGCTTAAATCGCATTTTCTCGGCGAGCTGAGCGCTTTTTCTGAATTGTGCCGCTCCCGTCACTCTGGTTAGGTTGGCATCGAAAAAAACGCTCTCGGGTGCTTTAGAGTGCCGAGTTATTCACTGCGCATGAAGAAATGACCACCTCCACCGTTTGGTTTATGTTTAATAAGCATTTTTAATTTTATTGCTTAAATCGCATTTTCTCGGCGAGCTGAGCACTTTTTCTGAATTGTGCCGCTCCCGTCACTCTGGTTAGGTTGGCATCGAAAAAAACGCTCTCGGGTGCTTTAGAGTGCCGAGTTTATTACTGCGCATTAAGAAATGACCACCTCCAACGTTTGGTTTATGTTTTATAAGCATTTTTAATTTTATTGCTTAAATCGCATTTTCTCGGCGAGCTGAGCACTTTTTCTGAATTGTGCCGCTCCCGTCACTCTGGTTAGGTTGGCATCGAAAAAAACGCTCTCGGGTGCTTTAGAGTGCCGAGTTATTCACTGCGCATGAAGAAATGACCACCTCCAACGTTTGGTTTATGTTTAATAAGCATTTTTAATTTTATTGCTTAAATCGCATTTTCTCGGCGAGCTGAGCACTTTTTCTGAATTGTGCCGCTCCCGTCACTCTGGTTAGGTTGGCATCGAAAAAAACGCTCTCGGGTGCTTTAGAGTGCCGAGTTTATTACTGCGCATTAAGAAATGACCACCTCCAACGTTTGGTTTGTTTTATAAGCATTTTTAATTTTATTGCTTAAATCGCATTTTCTCGGCGAGCTGAGCACTTTTTCTGAATTGTGCCGCTCCCGTCACTCTGGTTAGGTTGGCATCGAAAAAAACGCTCTCGGGTGCTTTAGAGTGCCGAGTTTATTACTGCGCATTAAGAAATGACCACCTCCAACGTTTGGTTTATGTTTTATAAGCATTTTTTATTTTATTGCTTAAATCGCATTTTCTCGGCGAGCTGAGCGCTTTTTCTGAATTGTGCCGCTCCCGTCACTCTGGTTAGGTTGGCATCGAAAAAAACGCTCTCGGGTGCTTTAGAGTGCCGAGTTATTCACTGCGCATGAAGAAATGACCACCTCCAACGTTTGGTTTATGTTTAATAAGCATTTTTAATTTTATTGCTTAAATCGCATTTTCTCGGCGAGCTGAGCACTTTTTCTGAATTGTGCCGCTCCCGTCACTCTGGTTAGGTTGGCATCGAAAAAAACGCTCTCGGGTGCTTTAGAGTGCCGACTTTATCACTGCGCATGAAGAAATGACCACCTCCACCGTTTGGTTTATGTTTTATAAGCATTTTTAATTTTATTGCTTAAATCGCATTTTCTCGGCGAGCTGAGCACTTTTTCTGAATTGTGCCGCTCCCGTCACTCTGGTTAGGTTGGCATCGAAAAAAACGCTCTCGGGTGCTTTAGAGTGCCGAGTTATTCACTGCGCATGAAGAAATGACCACCTCCAACGTTTGGTTTATGTTTAATAAGCATTTTTAATTTTATTGCTTAAATCGCATTTTCTCGGCGAGCTGAGCACTTTTTCTGAATTGTGCCGCTCCCGTCACTCTGGTTAGGTTGGCATCGAAAAAAACGCTCTCGGGTGCTTTAGAGTGCCGACTTTATCACTGCGCATGAAGAAATGACCACCTCCACCGTTTGGTTTATGTTTTATAAGCATTTTTAATTTTATTGCTTAAATCGCATTTTCTCGGCGAGCTGAGCACTTTTTCTGAATTGTGCCGCTCCCGTCACTCTGGTTAGGTTGGCATCGAAAAAAACGCTCACGGGTGCTTTAGAGTGCCGAGTTTATTACTGCGCATTAAGAAATGACCACCTCCAACGTTTGGTTTATGTTTTATAAGCATTTTTAATTTTATTGCTTAAATCGCATTTTCTCGGCGAGCTGAGCACTTTTTCTGAATTGTGCCGCTCCCGTCACTCTGGTTAGGTTGGCATCGAAAAAAACGCTCTCGGGTGCTTTAGAGTGCCGAGTTATTCACTGCGCATGAAGAAATGACCACCTCCAACGTTTGGTTCATGTTTTATAAGCATTTTTAATTTTATTGCTTAAATCGCATTTTCTCGGCGAGCTGAGCGCTTTTTCTGAATTGTGCCGCTCCCGTAACTCTGGTTAGGTTGGCATCGAAAAAAACGCTCTCGGGTGCTTTAGAGTGCCGAGTTTATTACTGCGCATTAAGAAATGACCACCTCCAACGTTTGGTTTATGTTTTATAAGCATTTTTAATTTTATTGCTTAAATCGCATTTTCTCGGCGAGCTGAGCACTTTTTCTGAATTGTGCCGCTCCCGTCACTCTGGTTAGGTTGGCATCGAAAAAAACGCTCTCGGGTGCTTTAGAGTGCCGAGTTTATTACTGCGCATTAAGAAATGACCACCTCCAACGTTTGGTTTATGTTTTATAAGCATTTTTAATTTTATTGCTTAAATCGCATTTTCTCGGCGAGCTGAGCACTTTTTCTGAATTGTGCCGCTCCCGTCACTCTGGTTAGGTTGGCATCGAAAAAAACGCTCTCGGGTGCTTTAGAGTGCCGAGTTTATCACTGCGCATGAAGAAATGACCACCTCCAACGTTTGGTTTATGTTTTATAAGCATTTTTAATTTTATTGCTTAAATCGCACTTTCTCGGCGAGCTGAGCGCTTTTTCTGAATTGTGCCGCTCCCGTCACTCTGGTTAGGTTGGCATCGAAAAAAACGCTCTCGGGTGCTTTAGAGTGCCGAGTTATTCACTGCGCACGAAGAAATGACCACCTCAAACGTTTGGTTTGTGTTTTATAAGCATTTTTAATTTTATTGCTTAAATCGCATTTTCTCGGCGAGCTGAGCGCTTTTTCTGAATTGTGCCGCTCCCGTCACTCTGGTTAGGTTGGCATCGAAAAAAACGCTCTCGGGTGCTTTAGAGTGCCGAGTTTATTACTGCGCATTAAGAAATGACCACCTCCAACGTTTGGTTTATGTTTTATAAGCATTTTTAATTTTATTGCTTAAATCGCATTTTCTCGGCGAGCTGAGCGCTTTTTCTGAATTGTGCGGCTCCCGTCACTCTGGTTAGGTTGGCATCGAAAAAAACGCTCTCGGGTGCTTTAGAGTGCCGAGTTATTCACTGCGCATGAAGAAATGACCACCTCCAACGTTTGGTTTATGTTTAATAAGCATTTTTAATTTTATTGCTTAAATCGCATTTTCTCGGCGAGCTGAGCGCTTTTTCTGAATTGTGCCGCTCCCGTCACTCTGGTTAGGTTGGCATCGAAAAAAACGCTCTCGGGTGCTTTAGAGTGCCGAGTTATTCACTGCGCATGAAGAAATGACCACCTCCAACGTTTGGTTTATGTTTAATAAGCATTTTTAATTTTATTGCTTAAATCGCATTTTCTCGGCGAGCTGAGCACTTTTTCTGAATTGTGCCGCTCCCGTCACTCTGGTTAGGTTGGCATCGAAAAAAACACTCTCGGGTGCTTTAGAGTGCCGAGTTAATTACTGCGCATTAAGAAATGACCACCTCCAACGTTTGGTTTATGTTTAATAAGCATTTTTAATTTTATTGCTTAAATCGCATTTTCTCGGCGAGCTGAGCACTTTTTCTGAATTGTGCCGCTCCCGTCACTCTGGTTAGGTTGGCATCGAAAAAAACGCTCTCGGGTGCTTTAGAGTGCCGAGTTTATTACTGCGCATTAAGAAATGACCACCTCCAACGTTTGGTTTATGTTTTATAAGCATTTTTAATTTTATTGCTTAAATCGCATTTTCTTGGCGAGCTGAGCACTTTTTCTGAATTGTGCCGCTCCCGTCACTCTGGTTAGGTTGGCATCGAAAAAAACGCTCTCGGGTGCTTTAGAGTGCCGAGTTTATTACTGCGCATTAAGAAATGACCACCTCCAACGTTTGGTTTATGTTTTATAAGCATTTTTAATTTTATTGCTTAAATCGCATTTTCTCGGCGAGCTGAGCACTTTTTCTGAATTGTGCCGCTCCCGTCACTCTGGTTAGGTTGGCATCGAAAAAAACGCTCTCGGGTGCTTTAGAGTGCCGAGTTATTCACTGCGCATGAAGAAATGACCACCTCCAACGTTTGGTTTATGTTTAATAAGCATTTTAAATTTTATTGCTTAAATCGCATTTTCTCGGCGAGCTGAGCGCTTTTTCTGAATTGTGCCGCTCCCGTCACTCTGGTTAGGTTGGCATCGAAAAAAACGCTCTCGGGTGCTTTAGAGTGCCGAGTTTATTACTGCGCATTAAGAAATGACCACCTCCAACGTTTGGTTTATGTTTTATAAGCATTTTTAATTTTATTGCTTAAATCGCATTTTCTCGGCGAGCTGAGCACTTTTTCTGAATTGTGCCGCTCCCGTCACTCTGGTTAGGTTGGCATCGAAAAAAACGCTATCGGGTGCTTTAGAGTGCCGAGTTATTCACTGCGCACGAAGAAATGACCACCTCAAACGTTTGGTTTGTGTTTTATAAGCATTTTTAATTTTATTGCTTAAATCGCATTTTCTCGGCGAGCTGAGCGCTTTTTCTGAATTGTGCCGCTCCCGTCACTCTGGTTAGGTTGGCATCGAAAAAAACGCTCTCGGGTGCTTTAGAGTGCCGAGTTTATTACTGCGCATTAAGAAATGACCACCTCCAACGTTTGGTTTATGTTTTATAAGCATTTTTAATTTTATTGCTTAAATCGCATTTTCTCGGCGAGCTGAGCACTTTTTCTGAATTGTGCCGCTCCCGTCACTCTGGTTAGGTTGGCATCGAAAAAAACGCTCTCGGGTGCTTTAGAGTGCCGAGTTTATTACTGCGCATTAAGAAATGACCACCTCCGACGTTTGGTTTATGTTTTATAAGCATTTTTAATTTTATTGCCTAAATCGCATTTTCTCGGAGAGCTGAGCACTTTTTCTGAATTGTGCCGCTCCCGTCACTCTGGTTAGGTTGGCATCGAAAAAAACGCTCTCGGGTGCTTTAGAGTGCCGAGTTTATCACTGCGCATGAAGAAATGACCACCTCCAACGTTTGGTTTATGTTTAATAAGCATTTTTAATTTTATTGCTTAAATCGCATTTTCTCGGCGAGCTGAGCACTTTTTCTGAATTGTGCCGCTCCCGTCACTCTGGTTAGGTTGGCATCGAAAAAAACGCTCTCGGGTGCTTTAGAGTGCCGAGTTTATTACTGCGCATTAAGAAATGACCACCTCCAACGTTTGGTTTATGTTTTATAAGCATTTTTAATTTTATTGCTTAAATCGCATTTTCTCGGCGAGCTGAGCACTTTTTCTGAATTGTGCCGCTCCCGTCACTCTGGTTAGGTTGGCATCGAAAAAAACGCTATCGGGTGCTTTAGAGTGCCGAGTTTATTACTGCGCATGAAGAAATGACCACCTCCAATGTTTGGTTTATGTTTAATAAGCATTTTTAATTTTATTGCTTAAATCGCATTTTCTCGGCGAGCTGAGCGCTTTTTCTGAATTGTGCCGCTCCCGTCACTCTGGTTAGGTTGGCATCGAAAAAAACGCTCTCGGGTGCTTTAGAGTGCCGAGTTATTCACTGCGCATGAAGAAATGCCCACCTCCAACGTTTGGTTTATGTTTAATAAGCATTTTTAATTTTATTGCTTAAATCGCATTTTCTCGGCGAGCTGAGCACTTTTTCTGAATTGTGCCGCTCCCGTCACTCTGGTTAGGTTGGCATCGAAAAAAACGCTCTCGGGTGCTTTAGAGTGCCGAGTTTATTACTGCGCATTAGGAAATGACCACCTCCAACGTTTGGTTTATGTTTTATAAGCATTTTAAATTTTATTGCTTAAATCGCATTTTCTCGGCGAGCTGAGCGCTTTTTCTGAATTGTGCCGCTCCCGTCACTCTGGTTAGGTTGGCATCGAAAAAAACGCTCTCGGGTGCTTTAGAGTGCCGAGTTTATTACTGCGCATTAAGAAATGACCACCTCCAACGTTTGGTTTATGTTTTATAAGCATTTTTAATTTTATTGCTTAAATCGCATTTTCTCGGCGAGCTGAGCACTTTTTCTGAATTGTGCCGCTCCCGTCACTCTGGTTAGGTTGGCATCGAAAAAAACGCTCTCGGGTGCTTTAGAGTGCCGAGTTTATTACTGCGCATTAAGAAATGACCACCTCCAACGTTTGGTTTATGTTTTATAAGCATTTTTAATTTTATTGCTTAAATCGCATTTTCTCGGCGAGCTGAGCACTTTTTCTGAATTGTGCCGCTCCCGTCACTCTGGTTAGGTTGGCATCGAAAAAAACGCTCTCGGGTGCTTTAGAGTGCCGAGTTTATTACTGCGCATTAAGAAATGACCACCTCCAACGTTTGGTTTATGTTTTATAAGCATTTTTAATTTTATTGCTTAAATCGCATTTTCTCGGCGAGCTGAGCACTTTTTCTGAATTGTGCCGCTCCCGTCACTCTGGTTAGGTTGGCATCGAAAAAAACGCTCTCGGGTGCTTTAGAGTGCCGAGTTATTCACTGCGCATGAAGAAATGACCACCTCCAACGTTTGGTTTATGTTTAATAAGCATTTTTAATTTTATTGCTTGAATCGCATTTTCTCGGCGAGCTGAGCACTTTTTCTGAATTGTGCCGCTCCCGTCACTCTGGTTAGGTTGGCATCGAAAAAAACGCTCTCGGGTGCTTTAGAGTGCCGAGTTTATCACTGCGCATGAAGAAATGACCACCTCCAACGTTTGGTTTATGTTTTATAAGCATTTTTAATTTTATTGCTTAAATCGCATTTTCTCGGCGAGCTGAGCGCTTTTTCTGAATTGTGCCGCTCCCGTCACTCTGGTTAGGTTGGCATCGAAAAAAACGCTCTCGGGTGCTTTAGAGTGCCGAGTTTATCACTGCGCATGAAGAAATGACCACCTCCAACGTTTGGTTTATGTTTTATAAGCATTTTTAATTTTATTGCTTAAATCGCATTTTCTCGGCGAGCTGAGCACTTTTTCTGAATTGTGCCGCTCCCGTCACTCTGGTTAGGTTGGCATCGAAAAAAACGCTCTCGGGTGCTTTAGAGAAATGAAGAAATGACCACCTCCAACGTTTGGTTTATGTTTAATAAGCATTTTTAATTTTATTGCTTGAATCGCATTTTCTCGGCGAGCTGAGCACTTTTTCTGAATTGTGCCGCTCCCGTCACTCTGGTTAGGTTGGCATCGAAAAAAACGCTCTCGGGTGCTTTAGAGTGCCGAGTTTATCACTGCGCATGAAGAAATGACCACCTCCAACGTTTGGTTTATGTTTTATAAGCATTTTTAATTTTATTGCTTAAATCGCATTTTCTCGGCGAGCTGAGCGCTTTTTCTGAATTGTGCCGCTCCCGTCACTCTGGTTAGGTTGGCATCGAAAAAAACGCTCTCGGGTGCTTTAGAGTGCCGAGTTTATCACTGCGCATGAAGAAATGACCACCTCCAACGTTTGGTTTATGTTTTATAAGCATTTTTAATTTTATTGCTTAAATCGCATTTTCTCGGCGAGCTGAGCGCTTTTTCTGAATTGTGCCGCTCCCGTAACTCTGGTTAGGTTGGCATCGAAAAAAACGCTCTCGGGTGCTTTAGAGTGCCGAGTTTATTACTGCGCATTAGGAAATGACCACCTCCAACGTTTGGTTTATGTTTTATAAGCATTTTTAATTTTATTGCTTAAATCGCATTTTCTCGGCGAGCTGAGCGCTTTTTCTGAATTGTGCCGCTCCCGTCACTCTGGTTAGGTTGGCATCGAAAAAAACGCTCTCGGGTGCTTTAGAGTGCCGAGTTATTCACTGCGCATGAAGAAATGACAACCTCCAACGTTTGGTTTATGTTTAATAAGCATTTTTAATTTTATTGCTTAAATCGCATTTTCTCGGCGAGCTGAGCACTTTTTCTGAATTGTGCCGCTCCCGTCACTCTGGTTAGGTTGGCATCGAAAAAAACGCTCTCGGGTGCTTTAGAGTGCCGAGTTTATTACTGCGCATTAAGAAATGACCACCTCCAACGTTTGGTTTATGTTTTATAAGCATTTTTAATTTTATTGCTTAAATCGCATTTTCTCGGCGAGCTGAGCGCTTTTTCTGAATTGTGCCGCTCCCGTCACTCTGGTTAGGTTGGCATCGAAAAAAACGCTCTCGGGTGCTTTAGAGTGCCGAGTTTATTACTGCGCATTAAGAAATGACCACCTCCAACGTTTGGTTTATGTTTTATAAGCATTTTTAATTTTATTGCTTAAATCGCATTTTCTCGGCGAGCTGAGCACTTTTTCTGAATTGTGCCGTCCCGTCACTCTGGTTAGGTTGGCATCGAAAAAAACGCTCACGGGTGCTTTAGAGTGCCGAGTTTATTACTGCGCATTAAGAAATGACCACCTCCAACGTTTGGTTTATGTTTTATAAGCATTTTTAATTTTATTGCTTAAATCGCATTTTCTCGGCGAGCTGAGCACTTTTTCTGAATTGTGCCGCTCCCGTCACTCTGGTTAGGTTGGCATCGAAAAAAACGCTCTCGGGTGCTTTAGAGTGCCGAGTTATTCACTGCGCATGGAGAAATGACCACCTCCAACGTTTGGTTTATGTTTTATAAGCATTTTTAATTTTATTGCTTAAATCGCATTTTCTCGGCGAGCTGAGCACTTTTTCTGAATTGTGCCGCTCCCGTCACTCTGGTTAGGTTGGCATCGAAAAAAACGCTCTCGGGTGCTTTAGAGTGCCGAGTTATTCACTGCGCACGAAGAAATGACCACCTCCAACGTTTGGTTTATGTTTTATAAGCATTTTTAATTTTATTGCTTAAATCGCATTTTCTCGGCGAGCTGAGCACTTTTTCTGAATTGTGCCGCTCCCGTCACTCTGGTTAGGTTGGCATCGAAAAAAACGCTCTCGGGTGCTTTAGAGTGCCGAGTTTATTACTGCGCATTAAGAAATGACCACCTCCAACGTTTGGTTTATGTTTTATAAGCATTTTTAATTTTATTGCTTAAATCGCATTTTCTCGGCGAGCTGAGCATTTTTTCTGAATTGTGCCGCTCCCGTCACTCTGGTTAGGTTGGCATCGAAAAAAACGCTATCGGGTGCTTTAGAGTGCCAGTTATTCACTGCGCATGAAGAAATGACCACCTCCAACGTTTGGTTTATGTTTAATAAGCATTTTTAATTTTATTGCTTAAATCGCATTTTCTCGGCGAGCTGAGCACTTTTTCTGAATTGTGCCGCTCCCGTCACTCTGGTTAGGTTGGCATCGAAAAAAACGCTCTCGGGTGCTTTAGAGTGCCGAGTTTATTACTGCGCATTAAGAAATGACCACCTCCAACGTTTGGTTTATGTTTTATAAGCATTTTTAATTTTATTGCTTAAATCGCATTTTCTCGGCGAGCTGAGCACTTTTTCTGAATTGTGCCGCTCCCGTCACTCTGGTTAGGTTGGCATCGAAAAAAACGCTCTCGGGTGCTTTAGAGTGCCGAGTTTATTACTGCGCATTAAGAAATGACCACCTCCAACGTTTGGTTTATGTTTTATAAGCATTTTTAATTTTATTGCTTAAATCGCATTTTCTCGGCGAGCTGAGCACTTTTTCTGAATTGTGCCGCTCCCGTCACTTGGCATCGAAAAAAACGCTCTCGGGTGCTTTAGAGTGCCGAGTTATTCACTGCGCATGAAGAAATTACCACCTCCAACGTTTGGTTTATGTTTTATAAGCATTTTTAATTTTATTGCTTAAATCGCATTTTCTCGGCGAGCTGAGCGCTTTTTCTGAATTGTGCCGCTCCCGTCACTCTGGTTAGGTTGGCATCGAAAAAAACGCTCTCGGGTGCTTTAGAGTGCCGAGTTATTCACTGCGCATGAAGAAATGACCACCTCCAACGTTTGGTTTATGTTTAATAAGCATTTTTAATTTTATTGCTTAAATCGCATTTTCTCGGCGAGCTGAGCACTTTTTCTGAATTGTGCCGCTCCCGTCACTCTGGTTAGGTTGGCATCGAAAAAAACGCTCTCGGGTGCTTTAGAGTGCCGAGTTTATTACTGCGCATTAAGAAATGACCACCTCCAACGTTTGGTTTATGTTTAATAAGCATTTTTAATTTTATTGCTTAAATCGCATTTTCTCGGCGAGCTGAGCGCTTTTTCTGAATTGTGCCGCGCTCCCGTCACTCTGGTTAGGTTGGCATCGAAAAAAACGCTCTCGGGTGCTTTAGAGTGCCGAGTTATTCACTGCGCATGAAGAAATGACCACCTCCAACGTTTGGTTTATGTTTAATAAGCATTTTTAATTTTATTGCTTAAATCGCATTTTCTCGGCGAGCTGAGCACTTTTTCTGAATTGTGCCGCTCCCGTCACTCTGGTTAGGTTGGCATCGAAAAAAACGCTCTCGGGTGCTTTAGAGTGCCGAGTTTATTACTGCGCATTAGGAAATGACCACCTCCAACGTTTGGTTTATGTTTTATAAGCATTTTTAATTTTATTGCTTAAATCGCATTTTCTCGGCGAGCTGAGCGCTTTTTCTGAATTGTGCCGCTCCCGTCACTCTGGTTAGGTTGGCATCGAAAAAAACGCTCTCGGGTGCTTTAGAGTGCCGAGTTTATTACTGCGCATTAAGAAATGACCACCTCCAACGTTTGGTTTATGTTTTATAAGCATTTTTAATTTTATTGCTTAAATCGCATTTTCTCGGCGAGCTGAGCACTTTTTCTGAATTGTGCCGCTCCCGTCACTCTGGTTAGGTTGGCATCGAAAAAAACGCTCTCGGGTGCTTTAGAGTGCCGAGTTTATTACTGCGCATTGAGAAATGACCACCTCCAACGTTTGGTTTATGTTTTATAAGCATTTTTAATTTTATTGCTTAAATCGCATTTTCTCGGCGAGCTGAGCACTTTTTCTGAATTGTGCCGCTCCCGTCACTCTGGTTAGGTTGGCATCGAAAAAAACGCTCTCGGGTGCTTTAGAGTGCCGAGTTTATCACTGCGCATGAAGAAATGACAACCTCCAACGTTTGGTTTATGTTTAATAAGCATTTTTAATTTTATTGCTTGAATCGCATTTTCTCGGCGAGCTGAGCACTTTTTCTGAATTGTGCCGCTCCCGTCACTCTGGTTAGGTTGGCATCGAAAAAAACGCTCTCGGGTGCTTTAGAGTGCCGAGTTATTCACTGCGCATGAAGAAATGACCACCTCCAACGTTTGGTTTATGTTTTATAAGCATTTTTAATTTTATTGCTTAAATCGCATTTTCTCGGCGAGCTGAGCGCTTTTTCTGAATTGTGCCGCTCCCGTAACTCTGGTTAGGTTGGCATCGAAAAAAACGCTCTCGGGTGCTTTAGAGTGCCGAGTTTATCACTGCGCATGAAGAAATGACCACTTCCAACGTTTGGTTTATGTTTTATAAGCATTGTTAATTTTATTGCTTAAATCGCATTTTCTCGGCGAGCTGAGCACTTTTTCTGAATTGTGCCGCTCCCGTCACTCTGGTTAGGTTGGCATAAAAAAAAACGCTCTCGGGTGCTTTAGAGTGCCGAGTTATTC
Organism: Syngnathus typhle; assembly: GCF_033458585.1. Lineage (NCBI taxonomy): Eukaryota > Metazoa > Chordata > Actinopteri > Syngnathiformes > Syngnathidae > Syngnathus > Syngnathus typhle. The sequence continues at coordinate 15,417,015 of NC_083747.1, read as the reverse complement.
ACTGCGCATGAAGAAATGACCACCTCCAACGTTTGGTTTATGTTTTATAAGCATTTTTAATTTTATTTCTTAAATCGCATTTTCTCGACGAGCTGAGCACTTTTTCTGAATTGTGCCGCTCCCGTCACTCTGGTTAGGTTGGCATCGAAAAAAACGCTCTCGGGTGCTTTAGAGTGCCGAGTTTATCACTGCGCATGAAGAAATGACCACCTCCAACGTTTGGTTTATGTTTTATAAGCATTTTTAATTTTATTGCTTCAATCGCATTTTCTCGGCGAGCTGAGCGCTTTTTCTGAATTGTGCCGCTCCCGTCACTCTGGTTAGGTTGGCATCGAAAAAAACGCTCTCGGGTGCTTTAGAGTGCCGAGTTATTCACTGCGCATGAAGAAATGACCACCTCCAACGTTTGGTTTATGTTTAATAAGCATTTTTAATTTTATTGCTTAAATCGCATTTTCTCGGCGAGCTGAGCGCTTTTTCTGAATTGTGCCGCTCCCGTAACTCTGGTTAGGTTGGCATCGAAAAAAACGCTCTCGGGTGCTTTAGAGTGCCGAGTTTATCACTGCGCATGAAGAAATGACCACTTCCAACGTTTGGTTTATGTTTTATAAACATTTTTAATTTTATTGCTTAAATCGCATTTTCTCGGCGAGCTGAGCGCTTTTTCTGAATTGTGCCGCTCCCGTAACTCTGGTTAGGTTGGCATCGAAAAAAACGCTCTCGGGTGCTTTAGAGTGCCGAGTTTATCACTGCGCATGAAGAAATGACCACTTCCAACGTTTGGTTTATGTTTTATAAGCATTTTTAATTTTATTGCTTAAATCGCATTTTCTCGGCGAGCTGAGCACTTTTTCTGAATTGTGCCGCTCCCGTCACTCTGGTTAGGTTGGCATCGAAAAAAACGCTCTCGGGTGCTCTAGAGTGCCGAGTTTATTACTGCGCATTAAGAAATGACCACCTCCAACGTTTGGTTTATGTTTTATAAGCATTTTTAATTTTATTGCTTAAATCGCATTTTCTCGGCGAGCTGAGCACTTTTTCTGAATTGTGCCGCTCCCGTCACTCTGGTTAGGTTGGCATCGAAAAAAACGCTCTCGGGTGCTTTAGAGTGCCGAGTTATTCACTGCGCATGAAGAAATGACCACCTCCAACGTTTGGTTTATGTTTTATAAGCATTTTTAATTTTATTGCTTAAATCGCATTTTCTCGGCGAGCTGAGCACTTTTTCGGAATTGTGCCGCTCCCGTCACTCTGGTTAGGTTGGCATCGAAAAAAACGCTCTCGGGTGCTTTAGAGTGCCGAGTTTATCACTGCGCATGAAGAAATGACCACCTCCAACGTTTGGTTTATGTTTTATAAGCATTTTTAATTTTATTGCTTAAATCGCATTTTCTCGGCGAGCTGAGCGCTTTTTCTGAATTGTGCCGCTCCCGTCACTCTGGTTAGGTTGGCATCGAAAAAAACGCTCTCGGGTGCTTTAGAGTGCCGAGTTATTCACTGCGCATGAAGAAATGACCACCTCCAACGTTTGGTTTATGTTTAATAAGCATTTTTAATTTTATTGCTTAAATCGCATTTTCTCGGCGAGCTGAGCGCTTTTTCTGAATTGTGCCGCTCCCGTCACTCTGGTTAGGTTGGCATCGAAAAAAACGCTCTCGGGTGCTTTAGAGTGCCGAGTTATTCACTGCGCATGAAGAAATGACCACCTCCACCGTTTGGTTTATGTTTAATAAGCATTTTTAATTTTATTGCTTAAATCGCATTTTCTCGGCGAGCTGAGCACTTTTTCTGAATTGTGCCGCTCCCGTCACTCTGGTTAGGTTGGCATCGAAAAAAACGCTCTCGGGTGCTTTAGAGTGCCGAGTTTATTACTGCGCATTAAGAAATGACCACCTCCAACGTTTGGTTTATGTTTTATAAGCATTTTTAATTTTATTGCTTAAATCGCATTTTCTCGGCGAGCTGAGCACTTTTTCTGAATTGTGCCGCTCCCGTCACTCTGGTTAGGTTGGCATCGAAAAAAACGCTCTCGGGTGCTTTAGAGTGCCGAGTTATTCACTGCGCATGAAGAAATGACCACCTCCAACGTTTGGTTTATGTTTAATAAGCATTTTTAATTTTATTGCTTAAATCGCATTTTCTCGGCGAGCTGAGCACTTTTTCTGAATTGTGCCGCTCCCGTCACTCTGGTTAGGTTGGCATCGAAAAAAACGCTCTCGGGTGCTTTAGAGTGCCGAGTTATTCACTGCGCATGAAGAAATGACCACCTCCAACGTTTGGTTTATGTTTAATAAGCATTTTTAATTTTATTGCTTAAATCGCATTTTCTCGGCGAGCTGAGCACTTTTTCTGAATTGTGCCGCTCCCGTCACTCTGGTTAGGTTGGCATCGAAAAAAACGCTCTCGGGTGCTTTAGAGTGCCGAGTTTATTACTGCGCATTAAGAAATGACCACCTCCAACGTTTGGTTTATGTTTTATAAGCATTTTTAATTTTATTGCTTAAATCGCATTTTCTCGGCGAGCTGAGCACTTTTTCTGAATTGTGCCGCTCCCGTCACTCTGGTTAGGTTGGCATCGAAAAAAACGCTCTCGGGTGCTTTAGAGTGCCGAGTTATTCACTGCGCATGAAGAAATGACCACCTCCAACGTTTGGTTTATGTTTTATAAGCATTTTTAATTTTATTGCTTAAATCGCATTTTCTCGGCGAGCTGAGCGCTTTTTCTGAATTGTGCCGCTCCCGTAACTCTGGTTAGGTTGGCATCGAAAAAAACGCTCTCGGGTGCTTTAGAGTGCCGAGTTTATTACTGCGCATTAAGAAATGACCACCTCCAACGTTTGGTTTATGTTTTATAAGCATTTTTAATTTTATTGCTTAAATCGCATTTTCTCGGCGAGCTGAGCATTTTTTCTGAATTGTGCCGCTCCCGTCACTCTGGTTAGGTTGGCATCGAAAAAAACGCTCTCGGGTGCTTTAGAGTGCCGAGTTATTCACTGCGCATGAAGAAATGACCACCTCCAACGTTTGGTTTATGTTTAATAAGCATTTTTAATTTTATTGCTTAAATCGCATTTTCTCGGCGAGCTGAGCACTTTTTCTGAATTGTGCCGCTCCCGTCACTCTGGTTAGGTTGGCATCGAAAAAAACGCTCTCGGGTGCTTTAGAGTGCCGAGTTTATTACTGCGCATTAAGAAATGACCACCTCCAACGTTTGGTTTATGTTTTATAAGCATTTTTAATTTTATTGCCTAAATCGCATTTTCTCGGCGAGCTGAGCACTTTTTCTGAATTGTGCCGCTCCCGTCACTCTGGTTAGGTTGGCATCGAAAAAAACGCTCTCGGGTGCTTTAGAGTGCCGAGTTTATCACTGCGCATGAAGAAATGACCACCTCCAACGTTTGGTTTATGTTTAATAAGCATTTTTAATTTTATTGCTTAAATCGCATTTTCTCGGCGAGCTGAGCACTTTTTCTGAATTGTGCCGCTCCCGTCACTCTGGTTAGGTTGGCATCGAAAAAAACGCTCTCGGATGCTTTAGAGTGCCGAGTTTATTACTGCGCATTAAGAAATGACCACCTCCAACGTTTGGTTTATGTTTTATAAGCATTTTTAATTTTATTGCTTAAATCGCATTTTCTCGGCGAGCTGAGCACTTTTTCTGAATTGTGCCGCTCCCGTCACTCTGGTTAGGTTGGCATCGAAAAAAACGCTATCGGGTGCTTTAGAGTGCCGAGTTATTCACTGCGCATGAAGAAATGACCACCTCCAACGTTTGGTTTATGTTTAATAAGCATTTTTAATTTTATTGCTTAAATCGCATTTTCTCGGCGAGCTGAGCACTTTTTCTGAATTGTGCCGCTCCCGTCACTCTGGTTAGGTTGGCATCGAAAAAAACGCTCTCGGGTGCTTTAGAGTGCCGAGTTTATTACTGCGCATTAAGAAATGACCACCTCCAACGTTTGGTTTATGTTTTATAAGCATTTTTAATTTTATTGCTTAAATCGCATTTTCTCGGCGAGCTGAGCACTTTTTCTGAATTGTGCCGCTCCCGTCACTCTGGTTAGGTTGGCATCGAAAAAAACGCTCTCGGGTGCTTTAGAGTGCCGAGTTTATTACTGCGCATTAAGAAATGACCACCTCCAACGTTTGGTTTATGTTTTATAAGCATTTTTAATTTTATTGCTTAAATCGCATTTTCTCGGCGAGCTGAGCGCTTTTTCTGAATTGTGCCGCTCCCGTCACTCTGGTTAGGTTGGCATCGAAAAAAACGCTCTCGGGTGCTTTAGAGTGCCGAGTTATTCACTGCGCATGAAGAAATGACCACCTCCAACGTTTGGTTTATGTTTAATAAGCATTTTTAATTTTATTGCTTAAATCGCATTTTCTCGGCGAGCTGAGCACTTTTTCTGAATTGTGCCGCTCCCGTCACTCTGGTTAGGTTGGCATCGAAAAAAACGCTCTCGGGTGCTTTAGAGTGCCGAGTTTATTACTGCGCATTAAGAAATGACCACCTCCAACGTTTGGTTTATGTTTTATAAGCATTTTTAATTTTATTGCTTAAATCGCATTTTCTCGGCGAGCTGAGCGCTTTTTCTGAATTGTGCCGCTCCCGTCACTCTGGTTAGGTTGGCATCGAAAAAAACGCTCTCGGGTGCTTTAGAGTGCCGAGTTATTCACTGCGCATGAAGAAATGACCACCTCCAACGTTTGGTTTATGTTTAATAAGCATTTTTAATTTTATTGCTTAAATCGCATTTTCTCGGCGAGCTGAGCACTTTTTCTGAATTGTGCCGCTCCCGTCACTCTGGTTAGGTTGGCATCGAAAAAAACGCTCTCGGGTGCTTTAGAGTGCCGAGTTTATTACTGCGCATTAAGAAATGACCACCTCCAACGTTTGGTTTATGTTTTATAAGCATTTTTAATTTTATTGCTTAAATCGCATTTTCTCGGCGAGCTGAGCACTTTTCTGAATTGTGCCGCTCCCGTCACTCTGGTTAGGTTGGCATCGAAAAAAACGCTCTCGGGTGCTTTAGAGTGCCGAGTTTATCACTGCGCATGAAGAAATGACCACCTCCAACGTTTGGTTTATGTTTAATAAGCATTTTTAATTTTATTGCTTAAATCGCATTTTCTCGGCGAGCTGAGCACTTTTTCTGAATTGTGCCGCTCCCGTCACTGGTTAGGTTGGCATCGAAAAAAACGCTCTCGGGTGCTTTAGAGTGCCGACTTTATCACTGCGCATGAAGAAATGACCACCTCCAACGTTTGGTTTATGTTTTATAAGCATTTTTAATTTTATTGCTTAAATCGCATTTTCTCGGCGAGCTGAGCACTTTTTCTGAATTGTGCCGCTCCCGTCACTCTGGTTAGGTTGGCATCGAAAAAAACGCTCACGGGTGCTTTAGAGTGCCGAGTTTATTACTGCGCATTAAGAAATGACCACCTCCAACGTTTGGTTTATGTTTTATAAGCATTTTTAATTTTATTGCTTAAATCGCATTTTCTCGGCGAGCTGAGCGCTTTTTCTGAATTGTGCCGCTCCCGTCACTCTGGTTAGGTTGGCATCGAAAAAAACGCTCTCGGGTGCTTTAGAGTGCCGAGTTATTCACTGCGCATGAAGAAATGACCACCTCCAACGTTTGGTTTATGTTTAATAAGCATTTTTAATTTTATTGCTTAAATCGCATTTTCTCGGCGAGCTGAGCACTTTTTCTGAATTGTGCCGCTCCCGTCACTCGGGTTAGGTTGGCATCGAAAAAAACGCTCTCGGGTGCTTTAGAGTGCCGAGTTTATTACTGCGCATTAAGAAATGACCACCTCCAACGTTTGGTTTATGTTTTATAAGCATTTTTAATTTTATTGCTTAAATCGCATTTTCTCGGCGAGCTGAGCGCTTTTTCTGAATTGTGCCGCTCCCGTCACTCTGGTTAGGTTGGCATCGAAAAAAACGCTCTCGGGTGCTTTAGAGTGCCGAGTTATTCACTGCGCATGAAGAAATGACCACCTCCAACGTTTGGTTTATGTTTAATAAGCATTTTTAATTTTATTGCTTAAATCGCATTTTCTCGGCGAGCTGAGCACTTTTTCTGAATTGTGCCGCTCCCGTCACTCTGGTTAGGTTGGCATCGAAAAAAACGCTCTCGGGTGCTTTAGAGTGCCGAGTTTATTACTGCGCATTAAGAAATGACCACCTCCAACGTTTGGTTTATGTTTTATAAGCATTTTTAATTTTATTGCTTAAATCGCATTTTCTCGGCGAGCTGAGCACTTTTTCTGAATTGTGCCGCTCCCGTCACTCTGGTTAGGTTGGCATCGAAAAAAACGCTCTCGGGTGCTTTAGAGTGCCGAGTTTATCACTGCGCATGAAGAAATGACCACCTCCAACGTTTGGTTTATGTTTAATAAGCATTTTTAATTTTATTGCTTAAATCGCATTTTCTCGGCGAGCTGAGCACTTTTTCTGAATTGTGCCGCTCCCGTCACTGGTTAGGTTGGCATCGAAAAAAACGCTCTCGGGTGCTTTAGAGTGCCGACTTTATCACTGCGCATGAAGAAATGACCACCTCCAACGTTTGGTTTATGTTTTATAAGCATTTTTAATTTTATTGCTTAAATCGCATTTTCTCGGCGAGCTGAGCACTTTTTCTGAATTGTGCCGCTCCCGTCACTCTGGTTAGGTTGGCATCGAAAAAAACGCTCACGGGTGCTTTAGAGTGCCGAGTTTATTACTGCGCATTAAGAAATGACCACCTCCAACGTTTGGTTTATGTTTTATAAGCATTTTTAATTTTATTGCTTAAATCGCATTTTCTCGGCGAGCTGAGCACTTTTTCTGAATTGTGCCGCTCCCGTCACTCTGGTTAGGTTGGCATCGAAAAAAACGCTCTCGGGTGCTTTAGAGTGCCGAGTTATTCACTGCGCATGAAGAAATGACCACCTCCAACGTTTGGTTTATGTTTTATAAGCATTTTTAATTTTATTGCTTAAATCGCATTTTCTCGGCGAGCTGAGCGCTTTTTCTGAATTGTGCCGCTCCCGTAACTCTGGTTAGGTTGGCATCGAAAAAAACGCTCTCGGGTGCTTTAGAGTGCCGAGTTTATTACTGCGCATTAAGAAATGACCACCTCCAACGTTTGGTTTATGTTTTATAAGCATTTTTAATTTTATTGCTTAAATCGCATTTTCTCGGCGAGCTGAGCACTTTTTCTGAATTGTGCCGCTCCCGTCACTCTGGTTAGGTTGGCATCGAAAAAAACGCTCTCGGGTGCTTTAGAGTGCCGAGTTTATTACTGCGCATTAAGAAATGACCACCTCCAACGTTTGGTTTATGTTTTATAAGCATTTTTAATTTTATTGCTTAAATCGCATTTTCTCGGCGAGCTGAGCACTTTTTCTGAATTGTGCCGCTCCCGTCACTCTGGTTAGGTTGGCATCGAAAAAAACGCTCACGGGTGCTTTAGAGTGCCGAGTTTATTACTGCGCATTAAGAAATGACCACCTCCAACGTTTGGTTTATGTTTTATAAGCATTTTTAATTTTATTGCTTAAATCGCATTTTCTCGGCGAGCTGAGCACTTTTTCTGAATTGTGCCGCTCCCGTCACTCTGGTTAGGTTGGCATCGAAAAAAACGCTCTCGGGTGCTTTAGAGTGCCGAGTTATTCACTGCGCATGAAGAAATGACCACCTCCAACGTTTGGTTTATGTTTTATAAGCATTTTTAATTTTATTGCTTAAATCGCATTTTCTCGGCGAGCTGAGCGCTTTTTCTGAATTGTGCCGCTCCCGTAACTCTGGTTAGGTTGGCATCGAAAAAAACGCTCTCGGGTGCTTTAGAGTGCCGAGTTTATTACTGCGCATTAAGAAATGACCACCTCCAACGTTTGGTTTATGTTTTATAAGCATTTTTAATTTTATTGCTCAAATCGCATTTTCTCGGCGAGCTGAGCACTTTTTCTGAATTGTGCCGCTCCCGTCACTCTGGTTAGGTTGGCATCGAAAAAAACGCTCTCGGGTGCTTTAGAGTGCCGAGTTTATCACTGCGCATGAAGAAATGACCACCTCCAACGTTTGGTTTATGTTTAATAAGCATTTTTAATTTTATTGCTTAAATCGCATTTTCTCGGCGAGCTGAGCACTTTTTCTGAATTGTGCCGCTCCCGTCACTGGTTAGGTTGGCATCGAAAAAAACGCTCTCGGGTGCTTTAGAGTGCCGACTTTATCACTGCGCATGAAGAAATGACCACCTCCAACGTTTGGTTTATGTTTTATAAGCATTTTTAATTTTATTGCTTAAATCGCATTTTCTCGGCGAGCTGAGCACTTTTTCTGAATTGTGCCGCTCCCGTCACTCTGGTTAGGTTGGCATCGAAAAAAACGCTCACGGGTGCTTTAGAGTGCCGAGTTTATTACTGCGCATTAAGAAATGACCACCTCCAACGTCTGGTTTATGTTTTATAAGCATTTTTAATTTTATTCCTTAAATCGCATTTTCTCGGCGAGCTGAGCACTTTTTCTGAATTGTGCCGCTCCCGTCACTCTGGTTAGGTTGGCATCGAAAAAACGCTCTCGGGTGCTTTAGAGTGCCGAGTTTATCACTGCGCATGAAGAAATGACCACCTCCAACGTTTGGTTTATGTTTTATAAGCATTTTTAATTTTATTGCTTAAATCGCATTTTCTCGGCGAGCTGAGCACTTTTTCTGAATTGTGCCGCTCCCGTCACTTGGCATCGAAAAAAACGCTCTCGGGTGCTTTAGAGTGCCGAGTTTATTACTGCGCATTAAGAAATGACCACCTCCAACGTTTGGTTTATGTTTTATAAGCATTTTTAATTTTATTGCTTAAATCGCATTTTCTCGGCGAGCTGAGCACTTTTTCTGAATTGTGCCGCTCCCGTCACTCTGGTTAGGTTGGCATCGAAAAAAACGCTATCGGGTGCTTTAGAGTGCCGAGTTATTCACTGCGCATGAAGAAATGACCACCTCCAACGTTTGGTTTATGTTTAATAAGCATTTTTAATTTTATTGCTTAAATCGCATTTTCTCGGCGAGCTGAGCACTTTTTCTGAATTGTGCCGCTCCCGTCACTCTGGTTAGGTTGGCATCGAAAAAAACGCTCTCGGGTGCTTTAGAGTGCCGAGTTTATTACTGCGCATTAAGAAATGACCACCTCCAACGTTTGGTTTATGTTTTATAAGCATTTTTAATTTTATTGCTTAAATCGCATTTTCTCGGCGAGCTGAGCACTTTTTCTGAATTGTGCCGCTCCCGTCACTCTGGTTAGGTTGGCATCGAAAAAAACGCTCTCGGGTGCTTTAGAGTGCCGAGTTTATTACTGCGCATTAAGAAATGACCACCTCCAACGTTTGGTTTATGTTTTATAAGCATTTTTAATTTTATTGCTTAAATCGCATTTTCTCGGCGAGCTGAGCACTTTTTCTGAATTGTGCCGCTCCCGTCACTCTGGTTAGGTTGGCATCGAAAAAAACGCTCTCGGGTGCTTTAGAGTGCCGACTTTATCACTGCGCATGAAGAAATGACCACCTCCAACGTTTGGTTTATGTTTTATAAGCATTTTTAATTTTATTGCTTAAATCGCATTTTCTCGGCGAGCTGAGCACTTTTTCTGAATTGTGCCGCTCCCGTCACTCTGGTAAGGTTGGCATCGAAAAAAACGCTCACGGGTGCTTTTGAGTGCCGAGTTTATTACTGCGCATTAAGAAATGACCACCTCCAACGTTTGGTTTATATTTTATAAGCATTTTTTATTTTATTGCTTAAATCGCATTTTCTCGGCGAGCTGAGCACTTTTTCTGAATTGTGCCGCTCCCGTCACTCTGGTTAGGTTGGCATCGAAAAAAACGCTCTCGGGTGCTTTAGAGTGCCGAGTTATTCACTGCGCATGAAGAAATGACCACCTCCAACGTTTGGTTTATGTTTTAATTTTATTGCTTAAATCGCATTTTCTCGGCGAGCTGAGCACTTTTTCTGAATTGTGCCGCTCCCGTCACTCTGGTTAGGTTGGCATCGAAAAAAACGCTCTCGGGTGCTTTAGAGTGCCGAGTTTATTACTGCGCATTAAGAAATGACCACCTCCAACGTTTGGTTTATGTTTTATAAGCATTTTTAATTTTATTGCTTAAATCGCATTTTCTCGGCGAGCTGAGCACTTTTTCTGAATTGTGCCGCTCCCGTCACTCTGGTTACGTTGGCATCGAAAAAAACGCTCTCGGGTGCTTTAGAGTGCCGAGTTTATTACTGCGCATTAAGAAATGACCACCTCCAACGTTTGGTTTATGTTTTATAAGCATTTTTAATTTTATTGCTTAAATCGCATTTTCTCGGCGAGCTGAGCACTTTTTCTGAATTGTGCCGCTCCCGTCACTCTGGTTAGGTTGGCATCGAAAAAAACGCTATCGGGTGCTTTAGAGTGCCGAGTTATTCACTGCGCATGAAGAAATGACCACCTCCAACGTTTGGTTTATGTTTAATAAGCATTTTTAATTTTATTGCTTAAATCGCATTTTCTCGGCGAGCTGAGCACTTTTTCTGAATTGTGCCGCTCCCGTCACTCTGGTTAGGTTGGCATCGAAAAAAACGCTCTCGGGTGCTTTAGAGTGCCGAGTTTATTACTGCGCATTAAGAAATGACCACCTCCAACGTTTGGTTTATGTTTTATAAGCATTTTTAATTTTATTGCTTAAATCGCATTTTCTTGGCGAGCTGAGCACTTTTTCTGAATTGTGCCGCTCCCGTCACTCTGGTTAGGTTGGCATCGAAAAAAACGCTCTCGGGTGCTTTAGAGTGCCGAGTTTATTACTGCGCATTAAGAAATGACCACCTCCAACGTTTGGTTTATGTTTTATAAGCATTTTTAATTTTATTGCCTAAATCGCATTTTCTCGGCGAGCTGAGCACTTTTTCTGAATTGTGCCGCTCCCGTCACTCTGGTTAGGTTGGCATCGAAAAAAACGCTCTCGGGTGCTTTAGAGTGCCGAGTTATTCACTGCGCATGAAGAAATGACCACCTCCAACGTTTGGTTTATGTTTAATAAGCATTTTAAATTTTATTGCTTAAATCGCATTTTCTCGGCGAGCTGAGCGCTTTTTCTGAATTGTGCCGCTCCCGTCACTCTGGTTAGGTTGGCATCGAAAAAAACGCTCTCGGGTGCTTTAGAGTGCCGAGTTTATTACTGCGCATTAAGAAATAACCACCTCCAACGTTTGGTTTATGTTTTATAAGCATTTTTAATTTTATTGCTTAAATCGCATTTTCTCGGCGAGCTGAGCACTTTTTCTGAATTGTGCCGCTCCCGTCACTCTGGTTAGGTTGGCATCGAAAAAAACGCTATTGGGTGCTTTAGAGTGCCGAGTTATTCACTGCGCACGAAGAAATGACCACCTCAAACGTTTGGTTTGTGTTTTATAAGCATTTTTAATTTTATTGCTTAAATCGCATTTTCTCGGCGAGCTGAGCGCTTTTTCTGAATTGTGCCGCTCCCGTCACTCTGGTTAGGTTGGCATCGAAAAAAACGCTCTCGGGTGCTTTAGAGTGCCGAGTTTATTACTGCGCATGAAGAAATGACCACCTCCAACGTTTGGTTAATAAGCATTTTTAATTTTATTGCTTAAATCGCATTTTCTCGGCGAGCTGAGCGCTTTTTCTGAATTGTGCCGCTCCCGTCACTCTGGTTAGGTTGGCATCGAAAAAAACGCTCTCGGGTGCTTTAGAGTGCCGAGTTTATCACTGCGCATGAAGAAATGACCACCTCCAACGTTTGGTTTATGTTTAATAAGCATTTTTAATTTTATTGCTTAAATCGCATTTTCTCGGCGAGCTGAGCACTTTTTCTGAATTGTGCCGCTCCCGTCACTGGTTAGGTTGGCATCGAAAAAAACGCTCTCGGGTGCTTTAGAGTGCCGACTTTATCACTGCGCATGAAGAAATGACCACCTCCAACGTTTGGTTTATGTTTTATAAGCATTTTTAATTTTATTGCTTAAATCGCATTTTCTCGGCGAGCTGAGCACTTTTTCTGAATTGTGCCGCTCCCGTCACTCTGGTTAGGTTGGCATCGAAAAAAACGCTCACGGGTGCTTTAGAGTGCCGAGTTTATTACTGCGCATTAAGAAATGACCACCTCCAACGTCTGGTTTATGTTTTATAAGCATTTTTAATTTTATTCCTTAAATCGCATTTTCTCGGCGAGCTGAGCACTTTTTCTGAATTGTGCCGCTCCCGTCACTCTGGTTAGGTTGGCATCGAAAAAACGCTCTCGGGTGCTTTAGAGTGCCGAGTTTATCACTGCGCATGAAGAAATGACCACCTCCAACGTTTGGTTTATGTTTTATAAGCATTTTTAATTTTATTGCTTAAATCGCATTTTCTCGGCGAGCTGAGCGCTTTTTCTGAATTGTGCCGCTCCCGTCACTCTGGTTAGGTTGGCATCGAAAAAAACGCTCTCGGGTGCTTTAGAGTGCCGAGTTTATCACTGCGCATGAAGAAATGACCACCTCCAACGTTTGGTTTATGTTTTATAAGCATTTTTAATTTTATTGCTTAAATCGCATTTTCTCGGCGAGCTGAGCGCTTTTTCTGAATTGTGCCGCTCCCGTAACTCTGGTTAGGTTGGCATCGAAAAAAACGCTCTCGGGTGCTTTAGAGTGCCGAGTTTATTACTGTGCATTAAGAAATGACCACCTCCAACGTTTGGTTTATGTTTTATAAGCATTTTTAATTTTATTGCTTAAATCGCATTTTCTCGGCGAGCTGAGCACTTTTTCTGAATTGTGCCGCTCCCGTCACTCTGGTTAGGTTGGCATCGAAAAAAACGCTCTCGGGTGCTTTAGAGTGCCGAGTTTATTACTGCGCATTAAGAAATGACCACCTCCAACGTTTGGTTTATGTTTTATAAGCATTTTTAATTTTATTGCTTAAATCGCATTTTCTCGGCGAGCTGAGCACTTTTTCTGAATTGTGCCGCTCCCGTCACTCTGGTTAGGTTGGCATCGAAAAAAACGCTATCGGGTGCTTTAGAGTGCCGAGTTATTCACTGCGCATGAAGAAATGACCACCTCCAACGTTTGGTTTATGTTTAATAAGCATTTTTAATTTTATTGCTTAAATCGCATTTTCTCGGCGAGCTGAGCACTTTTTCCAAATTGTGCCGCTCCCGTCACTCTGGTTAGGTTGGCATCGAAAAAAACGCTCTCGGGTGCTTTAGAGTGCCGAGTTTATTACTGCGCATTAAGAAATGACCACCTCCAACGTTTGGTTTATGTTTTATAAGCATTTTTAATTTTATTGCTTAAATCGCATTTTCTCGGCGAGCTGAGCACTTTTTCTGAATTGTGCCGCTCCCGTCACTCTGGTTAGGTTGGCATCGAAAAAAACGCTCTCGGGTGCTTTAGAGTGCCGAGTTTATTACTGCGCATTAAGAAATGACCACCTCCAACGTTTGGTTTATGTTTTATAAGCATTTTTAATTTTATTGCTTAAATCGCATTTTCTCGGCGAGCTGAGCACTTTTTCTGAATTGTGCCGCTCCCGTCACTTGGCATCGAAAAAAACGCTCTCGGGTGCTTTAGAGTGCCGAGTTTATTACTGCGCATTAAGAAATGACCACCTCCAACGTTTGGTTTATGTTTTATAAGCATTTTTAATTTTATTGCTTAAATCGCATTTTCTCGGCGAGCTGAGCACTTTTTCTGAATTGTGCCGCTCCCGTCACTCTGGTTAGGTTGGCATCGAAAAAAACGCTATCGGGTGCTTTAGAGTGCCGAGTTATTCACTGCGCATGAAGAAATGACCACCTCCAACGTTTGGTTTATGTTTAATAAGCATTTTTAATTTTATTGCTTAAATCGCATTTTCTCGGCGAGCTGAGCACTTTTTCTGAATTGTGCCGCTCCCGTCACTCTGGTTAGGTTGGCATCGAAAAAAACGCTCTCGGGTGCTTTAGAGTGCCGAGTTTATTACTGCGCATTAAGAAATGACCACCTCCAACGTTTGGTTTATGTTTTATAAGCATTTTTAATTTTATTGCTTAAATCGCATTTTCTCGGCGAGCTGAGCACTTTTTCTGAATTGTGCCGCTCCCGTCACTCTGGTTAGGTTGGCATCGAAAAAAACGCTCTCGGGTGCTTTAGAGTGCCGAGTTTATTACTGCGCATTAAGAAATGACCACCTCCAACGTTTGGTTTATGTTTTATAAGCATTTTTAATTTTATTGCTTAAATCGCATTTTCTCGGCGAGCTGAGCACTTTTTCTGAATTGTGCCGCTCCCGTCACTCTGGTTAGGTTGGCATCGAAAAAAACGCTCTCGGGTGCTTTAGAGTGCCGACTTTATCACTGCGCATGAAGAAATGACCACCTCCAACGTTTGGTTTATGTTTTATAAGCATTTTTAATTTTATTGCTTAAATCGCATTTTCTCGGCGAGCTGAGCACTTTTTCTGAATTGTGCCGCTCCCGTCACTCTGGTAAGGTTGGCATCGAAAAAAACGCTCACGGGTGCTTTTGAGTGCCGAGTTTATTACTGCGCATTAAGAAATGACCACCTCCAACGTTTGGTTTATATTTTATAAGCATTTTTTATTTTATTGCTTAAATCGCATTTTCTCGGCGAGCTGAGCACTTTTTCTGAATTGTGCCGCTCCCGTCACTCTGGTTAGGTTGGCATCGAAAAAAACGCTCTCGGGTGCTTTAGAGTGCCGAGTTATTCACTGCGCATGAAGAAATGACCACCTCCAACGTTTGGTTTATGTTTTAATTTTATTGCTTAAATCGCATTTTCTCGGCGAGCTGAGCACTTTTTCTGAATTGTGCCGCTCCCGTCACTCTGGTTAGGTTGGCATCGAAAAAAACGCTCTCGGGTGCTTTAGAGTGCCGAGTTTATTACTGCGCATTAAGAAATGACCACCTCCAACGTTTGGTTTATGTTTTATAAGCATTTTTAATTTTATTGCTTAAATCGCATTTTCTCGGCGAGCTGAGCACTTTTTCTGAATTGTGCCGCTCCCGTCACTCTGGTTACGTTGGCATCGAAAAAAACGCTCTCGGGTGCTTTAGAGTGCCGAGTTTATTACTGCGCATTAAGAAATGACCACCTCCAACGTTTGGTTTATGTTTTATAAGCATTTTTAATTTTATTGCTTAAATCGCATTTTCTCGGCGAGCTGAGCACTTTTTCTGAATTGTGCCGCTCCCGTCACTCTGGTTAGGTTGGCATCGAAAAAAACGCTATCGGGTGCTTTAGAGTGCCGAGTTATTCACTGCGCATGAAGAAATGACCACCTCCAACGTTTGGTTTATGTTTAATAAGCATTTTTAATTTTATTGCTTAAATCGCATTTTCTCGGCGAGCTGAGCACTTTTTCTGAATTGTGCCGCTCCCGTCACTCTGGTTAGGTTGGCATCGAAAAAAACGCTCTCGGGTGCTTTAGAGTGCCGAGTTTATTACTGCGCATTAAGAAATGACCACCTCCAACGTTTGGTTTATGTTTTATAAGCATTTTTAATTTTATTGCTTAAATCGCATTTTCTTGGCGAGCTGAGCACTTTTTCTGAATTGTGCCGCTCCCGTCACTCTGGTTAGGTTGGCATCGAAAAAAACGCTCTCGGGTGCTTTAGAGTGCCGAGTTTATTACTGCGCATTAAGAAATGACCACCTCCAACGTTTGGTTTATGTTTTATAAGCATTTTTAATTTTATTGCCTAAATCGCATTTTCTCGGCGAGCTGAGCACTTTTTCTGAATTGTGCCGCTCCCGTCACTCTGGTTAGGTTGGCATCGAAAAAAACGCTCTCGGGTGCTTTAGAGTGCCGAGTTATTCACTGCGCATGAAGAAATGACCACCTCCAACGTTTGGTTTATGTTTAATAAGCATTTTAAATTTTATTGCTTAAATCGCATTTTCTCGGCGAGCTGAGCGCTTTTTCTGAATTGTGCCGCTCCCGTCACTCTGGTTAGGTTGGCATCGAAAAAAACGCTCTCGGGTGCTTTAGAGTGCCGAGTTTATTACTGCGCATTAAGAAATAACCACCTCCAACGTTTGGTTTATGTTTTATAAGCATTTTTAATTTTATTGCTTAAATCGCATTTTCTCGGCGAGCTGAGCACTTTTTCTGAATTGTGCCGCTCCCGTCACTCTGGTTAGGTTGGCATCGAAAAAAACGCTATTGGGTGCTTTAGAGTGCCGAGTTATTCACTGCGCACGAAGAAATGACCACCTCAAACGTTTGGTTTGTGTTTTATAAGCATTTTTAATTTTATTGCTTAAATCGCATTTTCTCGGCGAGCTGAGCGCTTTTTCTGAATTGTGCCGCTCCCGTCACTCTGGTTAGGTTGGCATCGAAAAAAACGCTCTCGGGTGCTTTAGAGTGCCGAGTTTATTACTGCGCATGAAGAAATGACCACCTCCAACGTTTGGTTAATAAGCATTTTTAATTTTATTGCTTAAATCGCATTTTCTCGGCGAGCTGAGCGCTTTTTCTGAATTGTGCCGCTCCCGTCACTCTGGTTAGGTTGGCATCGAAAAAAACGCTCTCGGGTGCTTTAGAGTGCCGAGTTTATTACTGCGCATTAAGAAATGACCACCTCCAACGTTTGGTTTATGTTTTATAAGCATTTTTAATTTTATTGCTTAAATCGCATTTTCTCGGCGAGCTGAGCACTTTTTCTGAATTGTGCCGCTCCCGTCACTCTGGTTAGGTTGGCATCGAAAAAAAGGCTCTCGGGTGCTTTAGAGTGCCGAGTTATTCACTGCGCACGAAGAAATGACCACCTCCAACGTTTGGTTTATGTTTTATAAGCATTTTTAAATTTATTGCTTAAATCGCATTTTCTCGGCGAGCTGAGCGCTTTTTCTGAATTGTGCCGCTCCCGTCACTCTGGTTAGGTTGGCATCGAAAAAAACGCTCTCGGGTGCTTTAGAGTGCCGAGTTATTCACTGCGCATGAAGAAATTACCACCTCCAACGTTTGGTTTATGTTTTATAAGCATTTTTAGTTTTATTGCTTAAATCGCATTTTCTCGGCGAGCTGAGCACTTTTTCTGAATTGTGCCGCTCCCGTCACTCTGGTTAGGTTGGCATCGAAAAAAACGCTCTCGGGTGCTTTAGAGTGCCGAGTTTATTACTGCGCATTAAGAAATGACCACCTCCAACGTTTGGTTTATGTTTTATAAGCATTTTTAATTTTATTGCTTAAATCGCGTTTTCTCGGCGAGCTGAGCACTTTTTCTGAATTGTGCCGCTCCCGTCACTCTGGTTAGGTTGGCATCGAAAAAACGCTCTCGGGTGCTTTAGAGTGCCGAGTTATTCACTGCGCATGAAGAAATGACCACCTCCAACGTTTGGTTTATGTTTTATAAGCATTTTTAATTTTATTGCTTAAATCGCATTTTCTCGGCGAGCTGAGCACTTTTTCTGAATTGTGCCGCTCCCGTCACTCTGGTTAGGTTGGCATCGAAAAAAACGCTCTCGGGTGCTTTAGAGTGCCGAGTTATTCACTGCATGCGCATGAAGAAATGACCACCTCCAACGTTTGGTTTATGTTTTATAAGCATTTTTAATTTTATTGCTTAAATCGCATTTTCTCGGCGAGCTGAGCACTTTTTCTGAATTGTGCCGCTCCCGTCACTCTGGTTAGGTTGGCATCGAAAGAAACGCTCTCGGGTGCTTTAGAGTGCCGAGTTTATTACTGCGCATTAAGAAATGACCACCTCCAACGTTTGGTTTATGTTTTATAAGCATTTTTAATTTTATTGCTTAAATCGCATTTTCTCGGCGAGCTGAGCACTTTTTCTGAATTGTGCCGCTCCCGTCACTCTGGTTAGGTTGGCATCGAAAAAAACGCTATCGGGTGCTTTAGAGTGCCGAGTTATTCACTGCGCATGAAGAAATGACCACCTCCAACGTTTGGTTTATGTTTAATAAGCATTTTTAATTTTATTGCTTAAATCGCATTTTCTCGGCGAGCTGAGCACTTTTTCTGAATTGTGCCGCTCCCGTCACTCTGGTTAGGTTGGCATCGAAAAAAACGCTCTCGGGTGCTTTAGAGTGCCGAGTTTATTACTGCGCATTAAGAAATGACCACCTCCAACGTTTGGTTTATGTTTTATAAGCATTTTTAATTTTATTGCTTAAATCGCATTTTCTCGGCGAGCTGAGCACTTTTTCTGAATTGTGCCGCTCCCGTCACTCTGGTTAGGTTGGCATCGAAAAAAACGCTCTCGGGTGCTTTAGAGTGCCGAGTTTATTACTGCGCATTAAGAAATGACCACCTCCAACGTTTGGTTTATGTTTTATAAGCATTTTTAATTTTATTGCTTAAATCGCATTTTCTCGGCGAGCTGAGCACTTTTTCTGAATTGTGCCGCTCCCGTCACTCTGGTTGGGTTGGCATCGAAAAAAACGCTCTCGGGTGCTTTAGAGTGCCGAGTTATTCACTGCGCATGAAGAAATGACCACCTCCAACGTTTGGTTTATGTTTTATAAGCATTTTTAATTTTATTGCTTAAATCGCATTTTCTCGGCGAGCTGAGCGCTTTTTCTGAATTGTGCCGCTCCCGTCACTCTGGTTAGGTTGGCATCGAAAAAAACGCTCTCGGGTGCTTTAGAGTGCCGAGTTTATCACTGCGCATGAAGAAATGACCACCTCCAACGTTTGGTTTATGTTTTATAAGCATTTTTAATTTTATTGCTTAAATCGCATTTTCTCGGCGAGCTGAGCACTTTTTCTGAATTGTGCCGCTCCCGTCACTCTGGTTAGGTTGGCATCGAAAAAAACGCTCTCGGGTGCTTTAGAGTGCCGAGTTTATCACTGCGCACGAAGAAATGACCACCTCCAACGTTTGGTTTATGTTTTATAAGCATTTTTAATTTTATTGCTTAAATCGCATTTTCTCGGCGAGCTGAGCGCTTTTTCTGAATTGTGCCGCTCCCGTCACTCTGGTTAGGTTGGCATCGAAAAAAACGCTCTCGGGTGCTTTAGAGTGCCGAGTTTATTACTGCGCATTAAGAAATGACCACCTCCAACGTTTGGTTTATGTTTCATAAGCATTTTTAATTTTATTGCTTAAATCGCATTTTCTCGGCGAGCTGAGCACTTTTTCTGAATTGTGCCGCTCCCGTCACTCTGGTTAGGTTGGCATCGAAAAAAACGCTATCGGGTGCTTTAGAGTGCCGAGTTATTCACTGCGCATGAAGAAATGACCACCTCCAACGTTTGGTTTATGTTTTATAAGCATTTTTAATTTTATTGCTTAAATCGCATTTTCTCGGCGAGCTGAGCGCTTTTTCTGAATTGTGCCGCTCCCGTCACTCTGGTTAGGTTGGCATCGAAAAAAACGCTCTCGGGTGCTTTAGAGTGCCGAGTTTATCACTGCGCATGAAGAAATGACCACCTCCAACGTTTGGTTTATGTTTTATAAGCATTTTTAATTTTATTGCTTAAATCGCATTTTCTCGGCGAGCTGAGCACTTTTTCTGAATTGTGCCGCTCCCGTCACTCTGGTTAGGTTGGCATCGAAAAAAACGCTCTCGGGTGCTTTAGAGTGCCGAGTTTATTACTGCGCATTAAGAAATGACCACCTCCAACGTTTGGTTTATGTTTTATAAGCATTTTTAATTTTATTGCTTAAATCGCATTTTCTCGGCGAGCTGAGCACTTTTTCTGAATTGTGCCTCTCCCGTCACTCTGGTTAGGTTGGCATCGAAAAAAACGCTCTCGGGTGCTTTAGAGTATCGAGTTATTCACTGCGCATGAAGAAATGACCACCTCCAACGTTTGGTTTATGATTTATAAGCATTTTTAATTTTATTGCTTAAATCGCATTTTCTCGGCGAGCTGAGCACTTTTTCTGAATTGTGCCGCTCCCGTCACTCTGGTTAGGTTGGCATCGAAAAAAACGCTCTCGGGTGCTTTAGAGTGCCGAGTTATTCACTGCGCATAAAGAAATGACCACCTCCAAGGTTTGGTTTATGTTTTATAAGCATTTTTAATTTTATTGCTTAAATCGCATTTTCTCGGCGAGCTGAGCGCTTTTTCTGAATTGTGCCGCTCCCGTCACTCTGGTTAGGTTGGCATCGAAAAAAACGCTCTCGGGTGCTTTAGAGTGCCGAGTTTATTACTGCGCATTAAGAAATGACCACCTCCAACGTTTGGTTTATGTTTTATAAGCATTTTTAATTTTATTGCCTAAATCGCATTTTCTCGGCGAGCTGAGCACTTTTTCTGAATTGTGCCGCTCCCGTCACTCTGGTTAGGTTGGCATCGAAAAAAACGCTCTCGGGTGCTTTAGAGTGCCGAGTTATTCACTGTGCATGAAGAAATGACCACCTCCAACGTTTGGTTTATGTTTAATAAGCATTTTTAATTTTATTGCTTAAATCGCATTTTCTCGGCGAGCTGAGCGCTTTTTCTGAATTGTGCCGCTCCCGTCACTCTGGTTAGGTTGGCATCGAAAAAAACGCTCTCGGGTGCTTTAGAGTGCCGAGTTATTCACTGCGCATGAAGAAATGACCACCTCCAACGTTTGGTTTATGTTTAATAAGCATTTTTAATTTTATTGCTTAAATCGCATTTTCTCGGCGAGCTGAGCACTTTTTCTGAATTGTGCCGCTCCCGTCACTGTGGTTAGGTTGGCATCGAAAAAAACGCTCTCGGGTGCTTTAGAGTGCCGAGTTTATTACTGCGCATTAAGAAATGACCACCTCCAACGTTTGGTTTATGTTTTATAAGCATTTTTAATTTTATTGCTTAAATCGCATTTTCTCGGCGAGCTGAGCGCTTTTTCTGAATTGTGCCGCTCCCGTCACTCTGGTTAGGTTGGCATCGAAAAAAACGCTCTCGGGTGCTTTAGAGTGCCGAGTTATTCACTGCGCATGAAGAAATGACCACCTCCAACGTTTGGTTTATGTTTAATAAGCATTTTTAATTTTATTGCTTAAATCGCATTTTCTCGGCGAGCTGAGCACTTTTTCTGAATTGTGCCGCTCCCGTCACTCTGGTTAGGTTGGCATCGAAAAAAACGCTCTCGGGTGCTTTAGAGTGCCGAGTTTATTACTGCGCATTAAGAAATGACCACCTCCAACGTTTGGTTTATGTTTTATAAGCATTTTTAATTTTATTGCTTAAATCGCATTTTCTCGGCGAGCTGAGCACTTTTTCTGAATTGTGCCGCTCCCGTCACTCTGGTTAGGTTGGCATCGAAAAAAACGCTCTCGGGTGCTTTAGAGTGCCGAGTTATTCACTGCGCACGAAGAAATGACCACCTCCAACGTTTGGTTTATGTTTTATAAGCATTTTTAATTTTATTGCTTAAATCGCATTTTCTCGGCGAGCTGAGCACTTTTTCTGAATTGTGCCGCTCCCGT
Organism: Syngnathus typhle; assembly: GCF_033458585.1. Classification (NCBI taxonomy): domain Eukaryota; kingdom Metazoa; phylum Chordata; class Actinopteri; order Syngnathiformes; family Syngnathidae; genus Syngnathus; species Syngnathus typhle. The sequence goes on along the minus strand of NC_083747.1, from coordinate 15,395,638 downwards.
CACTGTGGTTAGGTTGGCATCGAAAAAAACGCTCTCGGGTGCTTTAGAGTGCCGAGTTTATTACTGCGCATTAAGAAATGACCACCTCCAACGTTTGGTGTATGTTTTATAAGCATTTTTAATTTTATTGCTTAAATCGCATTTTCTCGGCGAGCTGAGCGCTTTTTCTGAATTGTGCCGCTCCCGTCACTCTGGTTAGGTTGGCATCGAAAAAAACGCTCTCGGGTGCTTTAGAGTGCCGAGTTATTCACTGCGCATGAAGAAATGACCACCTCCAACGTTTGGTTTATGTTTAATAAGCATTTTTAATTTTATTGCTTAAATCGCATTTTCTCGGCGAGCTGAGCACTTTTTCTGAATTGTGCCGCTCCCGTCACTCTGGTTAGGTTGGCATCGAAAAAAACGCTCTCGGGTGCTTTAGAGTGCCGAGTTATTCACTGCGCATGAAGAAATGACCACCTCCAACGTTTGGTTTATGTTTTATAAGCATTTTTAATTTTATTGCTTAAATCGCATTTTCTCGGCGAGCTGAGCACTTTTTCTGAATTGTGCCGCTCCCGTCACTCTGGTTAGGTTGGCATCGAAAAAAACGCTCTCGGGTGCTTTAGAGTGCCGAGTTATTCACTGCGCATGAAGAAATGACCACCTCCAACGTTTGGTTTATGTTTTATAAGCATTTTTAATTTTATTGCTTAAATCGCATTTTCTCGGCGAGCTGAGCGCTTTTTCTGAATTGTGCCGCTCCCGTCACTCTGGTTAGGTTGGCATCGAAAAAAACGCTCTCGGGTGCTTTAGAGTGCCGAGTTTATTACTGCGCATTAAGAAATGACCACCTCCAACGTTTGGTTTATGTTTTATAAGCATTTTTAATTTTATTGCTTAAATCGCATTTTCTCGGCGAGCTGAGCACTTTTTCTGAATTGTGCCGCTCCCGTCACTCTGGTTAGGTTGGCATCGAAAAAAACGCTATCGGGTGCTTTAGAGTGCCGAGTTATTCACTGCGCATGAAGAAATGACCACCTCCAACGTTTGGTTTATGTTTAATAAGCATTTTTAATTTTATTGCTTAAATCGCATTTTCTCGGCGAGCTGAGCACTTTTTCTGAATTGTGCCGCTCCCGTCACTCTGGTTAGGTTGGCATCGAAAGAAACGCTCTCGGGTGCTTTAGAGTGCCGAGTTTATTACTGCGCATTAAGAAATGACCACCTCCAACGTTTGGTTTATGTTTTATAAGCATTTTTAATTTTATTGCTTAAATCGCATTTTCTCGGCGAGCTGAGCACTTTTTCTGAATTGTGCCGCTCCCGTCACTCTGGTTAGGTTGGCATCGAAAAAAACGCTATCGGGTGCTTTAGAGTGCCGAGTTATTCACTGCGCATGAAGAAATGACCACCTCCAACGTTTGGTTTATGTTTAATAAGCATTTTTAATTTTATTGCTTAAATCGCATTTTCTCGGCGAGCTGAGCACTTTTTCTGAATTGTGCCGCTCCCGTCACTCTGGTTAGGTTGGCATCGAAAAAAACGCTCTCGGGTGCTTTAGAGTGCCGAGTTTATTACTGCGCATTAAGAAATGACCACCTCCAACGTTTGGTTTATGTTTTATAAGCATTTTTAATTTTATTGCTTAAATCGCATTTTCTCGGCGAGCTGAGCACTTTTTCTGAATTGTGCCGCTCCCGTCACTCTGGTTAGGTTGGCATCGAAAAAAACGCTCTCGGGTGCTTTAGAGTGCCGAGTTATTCACTGCGCATAAAGAAATGAACACCTCCAACGTTTGGTTTATGTTTTATAAGCATTTTTAATTTTATTGCTTAAATCGCATTTTCTCGGCGAGCTGAGCGCTTTTTCTGAATTGTGCCGCTCCCGTCACTCTGGTTAGGTTGGCATCGAAAAAAACGCTCTCGGGTGCTTTAGAGTGCCGAGTTTATTACTGCGCATTAAGAAATGACCACCTCCAACGTTTGGTTTATGTTTTATAAGCATTTTTAATTTTATTGCCTAAATCGCATTTTCTCGGCGAGCTGAGCACTTTTTCTGAATTGTGCCGCTCCCGTCACTCTGGTTAGGTTGGCATCGAAAAAAACGCTCTCGGGTGCTTTAGAGTGCCGAGTTATTCACTGTGCATGAAGAAATGACCACCTCCAACGTTTGGTTTATGTTTAATAAGCATTTTTAATTTTATTGCTTAAATCGCATTTTCTCGGCGAGCTGAGCGCTTTTTCTGAATTGTGCCGCTCCCGTCACTCTGGTTAGGTTGGCATCGAAAAAAACGCTCTCGGGTGCTTTAGAGTGCCGAGTTATTCACTGCGCATGAAGAAATGACCACCTCCAACGTTTGGTTTATGTTTAATAAGCATTTTTAATTTTATTGCTTAAATCGCATTTTCTCGGCGAGCTGAGCACTTTTTCTGAATTGTGCCGCTCCCGTCACTGTGGTTAGGTTGGCATCGAAAAAAACGCTCTCGGGTGCTTTAGAGTGCCGAGTTTATTTACTGCGCATTAAGAAATGACCACCTCCAACGTTTGGTTTATGTTTTATAAGCATTTTTAATTTTATTGCTTAAATCGCATTTTCTCGGCGAGCTGAGCGCTTTTTCTGAATTGTGCCGCTCCCGTCACTCTGGTTAGGTTGGCATCGAAAAAAACGCTCTCGGGTGCTTTAGAGTGCCGAGTTATTCACTGCGCATGAAGAAATGACCACCTCCAACGTTTGGTTTATGTTTAATAAGCATTTTTAATTTTATTGCTTAAATCGCATTTTCTCGGCGAGCTGAGCACTTTTTCTGAATTGTGCCGCTCCCGTCACTCTGGTTAGGTTGGCATCGAAAAAAACGCTCTCGGGTGCTTTAGAGTGCCGAGTTTATTACTGCGCATTAAGAAATGACCACCTCCAACGTTTGGTTTATGTTTTATAAGCATTTTTAATTTTATTGCTTAAATCGCATTTTCTCGGCGAGCTGAGCACTTTTTCTGAATTGTGCCGCTCCCGTCACTCTGGTTAGGTTGGCATCGAAAAAAACGCTCTCGGGTGCTTTAGAGTGCCGAGTTATTCACTGCGCACGAAGAAATGACCACCTCCAACGTTTGGTTTATGTTTTATAAGCATTTTTAATTTTATTGCTTAAATCGCATTTTCTCGGCGAGCTGAGCGCTTTTTCTGAATTGTGCCGCTCCTGTCACTCTGGTTAGGTTGGCATCGAAAAAAAACGCTCTCGGGTGCTTTAGAGTGCCGAGTTTATCACTGCGCATGAAGAAATGACCACCTCCAACGTTTGGTTTATGTTTTATAAGCATTTTTAATTTTATTGCTTAAATCGCATTTTCTCGGCGAGCTGAGCGCTTTTTCTGAATTGTGCCGCTCCCGTCACTCTGGTTAGGTTGGCATCGAAAAAAACGCTCTCGGGTGCTTTAGAGTGCCGAGTTTATCACTGCGCATGAAGAAATGACCACCTCCAACGTTTGGTTTATGTTTTATAAGCATTTTTAATTTTATTGCTTAAATCGCATTTTCTCGGCGAGCTGAGCGCTTTTTCTGAATTGTGCCGCTCCCGTAACTCTGGTTAGGTTGGCATCGAAAAAAACGCTCTCGGGTGCTTTAGAGTGCCGAGTTTATCACTGCGCATGAAGAAATGACCACTTCCAACGTTTGGTTTATGTTTTATAAGCATTTTTAATTTTATTGCTTAAATCGCATTTTCTCGGCGAGCTGAGCACTTTTTCTGAATTGTGCCGCTCCCGTCACTCTGGTTAGGTTGGCATCGAAAAAAACGCTCTCGGGTGCTTTAGAGTGCCGAGTTATTCACTGCGCATGAAGAAATTACCACCTCCAACGTTTGGTTTATGTTTTATAAGCATTTTTAATTTTATTGCTTAAATCGCATTTTCTCGGCGAGCTGAGCACTTTTTCTGAATTGTGCCGCTCCCGTCACTCTGGTTAGGATGGCATCGAAAAAAACGCTCTCGGGTGCTTTAGAGTGCCGAGTTTATCACTGCGCATGAAGAAATGACCACCTCCAACGTTTGGTTTATGTTTTATAAGCATTTTTAATTTTATTGCTTAAATCGCATTTTCTCGGCGAGCTGAGCGCTTTTTCTGAATTGTGCCGCTCCCGTCACTCTGGTTAGGTTGGCATCGAAAAAAACGCTCTCGGGTGCTTTAGAGTGCCGAGTTATTCACTGCGCATGAAGAAATGACCACCTCCAACGTTTGGTTTATGTTTAATAAGCATTTTTAATTTTATTGCTTAAATCGCATTTTCTCGGCGAGCTGAGCGCTTTTTCTGAATTGTGCCGCTCCCGTCACTCTGGTTAGGTTGGCATCGAAAAAAACGCTCTCGGGTGCTTTAGAGTGCCGAGTTTATTACTGCGCATTAAGAAATGACCACCTCCAACGTTTGGTTTATGTTTTATAAGCATTTTTAATTTTATTGCTTAAATCGCATTTTCTCGGCGAGCTGAGCACTTTTTCTGAATTGTGCCGCTCCCGTCACTCTGGTTAGGTTGGCATCGAAAAAAAGGCTCTCGGGTGCTTTAGAGTGCCGAGTTATTCACTGCGCACGAAGAAATGACCACCTCCAACGTTTGGTTTATGTTTTATAAGCATTTTTAAATTTATTGCTTAAATCGCATTTTCTCGGCGAGCTGAGCGCTTTTTCTGAATTGTGCCGCTCCCGTCACTCTGGTTAGGTTGGCATCGAAAAAAACGCTCTCGGGTGCTTTAGAGTGCCGAGTTATTCACTGCGCATGAAGAAATGACCACCTCCAACGTTTGGTTTATGTTTTATAAGCATTTTTAGTTTTATTGCTTAAATCGCATTTTCTCGGCGAGCTGAGCACTTTTTCTGAATTGTGCCGCTCCCGTCACTCTGGTTAGGTTGGCATCGAAAAAAACGCTCTCGGGTGCTTTAGAGTGCCGAGTTTATTACTGCGCATTAAGAAATGACCACCTCCAACGTTTGGTTTATGTTTTATGAGCATTTTTAATTTTATTGCTTAAATCGCATTTTCTCGGCGAGCTGAGCACTTTTTCTGAATTGTGCCGCTCCCGTCACTCTGGTTAGGTTGGCATCGAAAAAAACGCTCTCGGGTGCTTTAGAGTGCCGAGTTATTCACTGCGCATGAAGAAATGACCACCTCCAACGTTTGGTTTATGTTTTATAAGCATTTTTAATTTTATTGCTTAAATCGCATTTTCTCGGCGAGCTGAGCACTTTTTCTGAATTGTGCCGCTCCCGTCACTCTGGTTAGGTTGGCATCGAAAAAAACGCTCTCGGGTGCTTTAGAGTGCCGAGTTATTCACTGCGCATGAAGAAATGACCACCTCCAACGTTTGGTTTATGTTTTATAAGCATTTTTAATTTTATTGCTTAAATCGCATTTTCTCGGCGAGCTGAGCGCTTTTTCTGAATTGTGCCGCTCCCGTCACTCTGGTTAGGTTGGCATCGAAAAAAACGCTCTCGGGTGCTTTAGAGTGCCGAGTTTATTACTGCGCATTAAGAAATGACCACCTCCAACGTTTGGTTTATGTTTTATAAGCATTTTTAATTTTATTGCTTAAATCGCATTTTCTCGGCGAGCTGAGCACCTTTTCTGAATTGTGCCGCTCCCGTCACTCTGGTTAGGTTGGCATCGAAAAAAACGCTATCGGGTGCTTTAGAGTGCCGAGTTATTCACTGCGCATGAAGAAATGACCACGTCCAACGTTTGGTTTATGTTTAATAAGCATTTTTAATTTTATTGCTTAAATCGCATTTTCTCGGCGAGCTGAGCACTTTTTCTGAATTGTGCCGCTCCGTCACTCTGGTTAGGTTGGCATCGAAAAAAACGCTCTCGGGTGCTTTAGAGTGCCGAGTTTATTACTGCGCATTAAGAAATGACCACCTCCAACGTTTGGTTTATGTTTTATAAGCATTTTTAATTTTATTGCTTAAATCGCATTTTCTCGGCGAGCTGAGCGCTTTTTCTGAATTGTGCCGCTCCCGTCACTCTGGTTAGGTTGGCATCGAAAAAAACGCTCTCGGGTGCTTTAGAGTGCCGAGTTATTCACTGCGCATGAAGAAATGACCACCTCCAACGTTTGGTTTATGTTTAATAAGCATTTTTAATTTTATTGCTTAAATCGCATTTTCTCGGCGAGCTGAGCGCTTTTTCTGAATTGTGCCGCTCCCGTCACTCTGGTTAGGTTGGCATCGAAAAAAACGCTCTCGGGTGCTTTAGAGTGCCGAGTTTATTACTGCGCATTAAGAAATGACCACCTCCAACGTTTGGTTTATGTTTTATAAGCATTTTTAATTTTATTGCTTAAATCGCATTTTCTCGGCGAGCTGAGCACTTTTTCTGAATTGTGCCGCTCCCGTCACTCTGGTTAGGTTGGCATCGAAAAAAAGGCTCTCGGGTGCTTTAGAGTGCCGAGTTATTCACTGCGCACGAAGAAATGACCACCTCCAACGTTTGGTTTATGTTTTATAAGCATTTTTAAATTTATTGCTTAAATCGCATTTTCTCGGCGAGCTGAGCGCTTTTTCTGAATTGTGCCGCTCCCGTCACTCTGGTTAGGTTGGCATCGAAAAAAACGCTCTCGGGTGCTTTAGAGTGCCGAGTTATTCACTGCGCATGAAGAAATGACCACCTCCAACGTTTGGTTTATGTTTTATAAGCATTTTTAGTTTTATTGCTTAAATCGCATTTTCTCGGCGAGCTGAGCACTTTTTCTGAATTGTGCCGCTCCCGTCACTCTGGTTAGGTTGGCATCGAAAAAAACGCTCTCGGGTGCTTTAGAGTGCCGAGTTTATTACTGAGCATTAAGAAATGACCACCTCCAACGTTTGGTTTATGTTTTATGAGCATTTTTAATTTTATTGCTTAAATCGCATTTTCTCGGCGAGCTGAGCACTTTTTCTGAATTGTGCCGCTCCCGTCACTCTGGTTAGGTTGGCATCGAAAAAAACGCTCTCGGGTGCTTTAGAGTGCCGAGTTATTCACTGCGCATGAAGAAATGACCACCTCCAACGTTTGGTTTATGTTTTATAAGCATTTTTAATTTTATTGCTTAAATCGCATTTTCTCGGCGAGGTGAGCACTTTTTCTGAATTGTGCCGCTCCCGTCACTCTGGTTAGGTTGGCATCGAAAAAAACGCTCTCGGGTGCTTTAGAGTGCCGAGTTATTCACTGCGCATGAAGAAATGACCACCTCCAACGTTTGGTTTATGTTTTATAAGCATTTTTAATTTTATTGCTTAAATCGCATTTTCTCGGCGAGCTGAGCGCTTTTTCTGAATTGTGCCGCTCCCGTCACTCTGGTTAGGTTGGCATCGAAAAAAACGCTCTCGGGTGCTTTAGAGTGCCGAGTTTATTACTGCGCATTAAGAAATGACCACCTCCAACGTTTGGTTTATGTTTTATAAGCATTTTTAATTTTATTGCTTAAATCGCATTTTCTCGGCGAGCTGAGCACCTTTTCTGAATTGTGCCGCTCCCGTCACTCTGGTTAGGTTGGCATCGAAAAAAACGCTATCGGGTGCTTTAGAGTGCCGAGTTATTCACTGCGCATGAAGAAATGACCACGTCCAACGTTTGGTTTATGTTTAATAAGCATTTTTAATTTTATTGCTTAAATCGCATTTTCTCGGCGAGCTGAGCACTTTTTCTGAATTGTGCCGCTCCGTCACTCTGGTTAGGTTGGCATCGAAAAAAACGCTCTCGGGTGCTTTAGAGTGCCGAGTTTATTACTGCGCATTAAGAAATGACCACCTCCAACGTTTGGTTTATGTTTTATAAGCATTTTTAATTTTATTGCTTAAATCGCATTTTCTCGGCGAGCTGAGCACTTTTTCTGAATTGTGCCGCTCCCGTCACTCTGGTTAGGTTGGCATCGAAAAAAACGCTCCCGGGTGCTTTAGAGTGCCGAGTTTATCACTGCGCATGAAGAAATTACCACCTCCAACGTTTGGTTTATGTTTTATAAGCATTTTTAAATTTATTGCTTAAATCGCATTTTCTCGGCGAGCTGAGTGCTTTTTCTGAATTGTGCCGCTCCCGTCACTCTGGTTAGGTTGGCATCGAAAAAAACGCTCTCGGGTGCTTTAGAGTGCCGAGTTATTCACTGCGCATGAAGAAATGACCACCTCCAACGTTTGGTTTATGTTTTATAAGCATTTTTAGTTTTATTGCTTAAATCGCATTTTCTCGGCGAGCTGAGCACTTTTTCTGAATTGTGCCGCTCCCGTCACTCTGGTTAGGTTGGCATCGAAAAAAACGCTCTCGGGTGCTTTAGAGTGCCGAGTTTATCACTGCGCATGAAGAAATGACCACCTCCAACGTTTGGTTTATGTTTTATAAGCATTTTTAATTTTATTGCTTAAATCGCATTTTCTCGGCGAGCTGAGCACTTTTTCTGAATTGTGCCGCTCCCGTCACTCTGGTTAGGTTGGCATCGAAAAAAACGCTCTCGGGTGCTTTAGAGTGCCGAGTTTATCACTGCGCATGAAGAAATGACCACCTCCAACGTTTGGTTTATGTTTTATAAGCATTTTTAATTTTATTGCTTAAATCGCATTTTCTCGGCGAGCTGAGCGCTTTTTCTGAATTGTGCCGCTCCCGTCACTCTGGTTAGGTTGGCATCGAAAAAAACGCTCTGGGTGCTTTAGAGTGCCGAGTTTATCACTGCGCATGAAGAAATGACCACCTCCAACGTTTGGTTTATGTTTTATAAGCATTTTTAATTTTATTGCTTAAATCGCATTTTCTCGGCGAGCTGAGCGCTTTTTCTGAATTGTGCCGCTCCCGTACTTCTGGTTAGGTTGGCATCGAAAAAAACGCTCTCGGGTGCTTTAGAGTGCCGAGTTTATCACTGCGCATGAAGAAATGACCACTTCCAACGTTTGGTTTATGTTTTATAAGCATTTTTAATTTTATTGCTTAAATCGCATTTTCTCGGCGAGCTGAGCACTTTTTCTGAATTGTGCCGCTCCCGTCACTCTGGTTAGGTTGGCATCGAAAAAAACGCTCTCGGGTGCTTTAGAGTGCCGAGTTTATTACTGCGCATTAAGAAATGACCACCTCCAACGTTTGGTTTATGTTTTATAAGCATTTTTAATTTTATTGCTTAAATCGCATTTTCTCGGCGAGCTGAGCACTTTTTCTGAATTGTGCCGCTCCCGTCACTCTGGTTAGGTTGGCATCGAAAAAAACGCTCTCGGGTGCTTTAGAGTGCCGAGTTTATCACTGCGCATGAAGAAATGACCACCTCCAACGTTTGGTTTTTGTTTTATAAGCATTTTTAATTTTATTGCTTAAATCGCATTTTCTCGGCGAGCTGAGCGCTTTTTCTGAATTGTGCCGCTCCCGTCACTCTGGTTAGGTTGGCATCGAAAAAAAAACGCTCTCGGGTGCTTTAGACTGCCGAGTTATTCAATGCGCATGAAGAAATGACCACCTCCAATGTTTGGTTAATGTTTAATAAGCATTTTTAATTTTATTGCTTAAATCGCATTTTCTCAGCGAGCTGAGCGCTTTTTCTGAATTGTGCCGCTCCCGTCACTCTGGTTAGGTTGGCATCGAAAAAAACGCTCTCGGGTGCTTTAGAGTGCCGAGTTATTCACTGCGCATAAAGAAATGACCACCTCCAACGTTTGGTTTATGTTTAATAAGCATTTTTAATTTTATTGCTTAAATCGCATTTTCTCGGCGAGCTGAGCACTTTTTCTGAATTGTGCCGCTCCCGTCACTCTGGTTAGGTTGGCATCGAAAAAAACGCTCTCGGGTGCTTTAGAGTGCCGAGTTTATTACTGCGCATTAGGAAATGACCACCTCCAACGTTTGGTTTATGTTTTATAAGCATTTTTAAATTTATTGCTTAAATCGCATTTTCTCGGCGAGCTGAGCGCTTTTTCTGAATTGTGCCGCTCCCGTCACTCTGGTTAGGTTGGCATCGAAAAAAACGCTCTCGGGTGCTTTAGAGTGCCGAGTTTATTACTGCGCATTAAGAAATGACCACCTCCAACGTTTGGTTTATGTTTTATAAGCATTTTTAATTTTATTGCTTAAATCGCATTTTCTCGGCGAGCTGAGCACTTTTTCTGAATTGTGCCGCTCCCGTCACTCTGGTTAGGTTGGCATCGAAAAAAACGCTCTCGGGTGCTTTAGAGTGCCGAGTTTATTACTGCGCATTAAGAAATGACCACCTCCAACGTTTGGTTTATGTTTTATAAGCATTTTTAATTTTATTGCTTAAATCGCATTTTCTCGGCGAGCTGAGCACTTTTTCTGAATTGTGCGGCTCCCGTCACTCTGGTTAGGTTGGCATCGAAAAAAACGCTCTCGGGTGCTTTAGAGTGCCGAGTTTATTACTGCGCATTAAGAAATGACCACCTCCAACGTTTGGTTTATGTTTCATAAGCATTTTTAATTTTATTGCTTAAATCGCATTTTCTCGGCGAGCTGAGCACTTTTTCTGAATTGTGCCGCTCCCGTCACTCTGGTTAGGTTGGCATCGAAAAAAACGCTATCGGGTGCTTTAGAGTGCCGAGTTATTCACTGCGCATGAAGAAATGACCACCTCCAACGTTTGGTTTATGTTTAATAAGCATTTTTAATTTTATTGCTTAAATCGCATTTTCTCGGCGAGCTGAGCACTTTTTCTGAATTGTGCCGCTCCCGTCACTCTGGTTAGGTTGGCATCGAAAAAAACGCTCTCGGGTGCTTTAGAGTGCCGAGTTTATTACTGCGCATTAAGAAATGACCACCTCCAACGTTTGGTTTATGTTTTATAAGCATTTTTAATTTTATTGCTTAAATCGCATTTTCTCGGCGAGCTGAGCACTTTTTCTGAATTGTGCCGCTCCCGTCACTCTGGTTAGGTTGGCATCGAAAAAAACGCTCTCGGGTGCTTTAGAGTGCCGAGTTTATTACTGCGCATTAAGAAATGACCACCTCCAACGTTTGGTTTATGTTTTATAAGCATTTTTTATTTTATTGCTTAAATCGCATTTTCTCGGCGAGCTGAGCACTTTTTCTGAATTGTGCCGCTCCCGTCACTCTGGTTAGGTTGGCATCGAAAAAAACGCTCTCCGGTGCTTTAGAGTGCCGAGTTTATCACTGCGCATGAAGAAATGACCACCTCCAACGTTTGGTTTATGTTTTATAAGCATTTTTAATTTTATTGCTTAAATCGCATTTTCTCGGCGAGCTGAGCGCTTTTTCTGAATTGTGCCTCTCCCGTCACTCTGGTTAGGTTGGCATCGAAAAAAACGCTCTCGGGTGCTTTAGAGTGCCGAGTTATTCACTGCGCATGAAGAAATGACCACCTCCAACGTTTGGTTTATGTTTAATAAGCATTTTTAATTTTATTGCTTAAATCGCATTTTCTCGGCGAGCTGAGCACTTTTTCTGAATTCTGCCGCTCCCGTCACTCTGGTTAGGTTGGCATCGAAAAAAACGCTCTCGGGTGCTTTAGAGTGCCGAGTTTATTACTGCGCATTAAGAAATGACCACCTCCAACGTTTGGTTTATGTTTTATAAGCATTTTTAATTTTATTGCTTAAATCGCATTTTCTCGGCGAGCTGAGCGCTTTTTCTGAATTGTGCCGCTCCCGTCACTCTGGTTAGGTTGGCATCGAAAAAAACGCTCTCGGGTGCTTTAGAGTGCCGAGTTTATTACTGCGCATTAAGAAATGACCACCTCCAACGTTTGGTTTATGTTTTATAAGCATTTTTAATTTTATTGCTTAAATCGCATTTTCTCGGCGAGCTGAGCACTTTTTCTGAATTGTGCCGCTCCCGTCACTCTGGTTAGGTTGGCATCGAAAAAAACGCTCACGGGTGCTTTAGAGTGCCGAGTTTATTACTGCGCATTAAGAAATGACCACCTCCAACGTTTGGTTTATGTTTTATAAGCATTTTTAATTTTATTGCTTAAATCGCATTTTCTCGGCGAGCTGAGCACTTTTTCTGAATTGTGCCGCTCCCGTCACTCTGGTTAGGTTGGCATCGAAAAAAACGCTCTCGGGTGCTTTAGAGTGCCGAGTTATTCACTGCGCATGAAGAAATGACCACCTCCAACGTTTGGTTTATGTTTTATAAGCATTTTTAATTTTATTGCTTAAATCGCATTTTCTCGGCGAGCTGAGCACTTTTTCTGAATTGTGCCGCTCCCGTCACTCTGGTTAGGTTGGCATCGAAAAAAACGCTCTCGGGTGCTTTAGAGTGCCGAGTTTATCACTGCGCATGAAGAAATGACCACCTCCAACGTTTGGTTTATGTTTTATAAGCATTTTTAATTTTATTGCTTAAATCGCATTTTCTCGGCGAGCTGAGCGCTTTTTCTGAATTGTGCCGCTCCCGTCGCTCTGGTTAGGTTGGCATCGAAAAAAACGCTCTCGGGTGCTTTAGAGTGCCGAGTTTATCACTGCGCATGAAGAAATGACCACCTCCAACGTTTGGTTTATGTTTTATAAGCATTTTTAATTTTATTGCTTAAATCGCATTTTCTCGGCGAGCTGAGCGCTTTTTCTGAATTGTGCCGCTCCCGTCACTCTGGTTAGGTTGGCATCGAAAAAAACGCTCTCGGGTGCTTTAGAGTGCCGAGTTATTCACTGCGCATGAAGAAATGACCACCTCCAACGTTTGGTTTATGTTTAATAAGCATTTTTAATTTTATTGCTTAAATCGCATTTTCTCGGCGAGCTGAGCGCTTTTTCTGAATTGTGCCGCTCCCGTCACTCTGGTTAGGTTGGCATCGAAAAAAACGCTCTCGGGTGCTTTAGAGTGCCGAGTTTATCACTGCGCATGAAGAAATGACCACCTCCAACGTTTGGTTTATGTTTTATAAGCATTTTTAATTTTATTGCTTAAATCGCATTTTCTCGGCGAGCTGAGCGCTTTTTCTGAATTGTGCCGCTCCCGTACTTCTGGTTAGGTTGGCATCGAAAAAAACGCTCTCGGGTGCTTTAGAGTGCCGAGTTTATCACTGCGCATGAAGAAATGACCACTTCCAACGTTTGGTTTATGTTTTATAAGCATTTTTAATTTTATTGCTTAAATCGCATTTTCTCGGCGAGCTGAGCACTTTTTCTGAATTGTGCCGCTCCCGTCACTCTGGTTAGGTTGGCATCGAAAAAAACGCTCTCGGGTGCTTTAGAGTGCCGAGTTTATTACTGCGCATTAAGAAATGACCACCTCCAACGTTTGGTTTATGTTTTATAAGCATTTTTAATTTTATTGCTTAAATCGCATTTTCTCGGCGAGCTGAGCACTTTTTCTGAATTGTGCCGCTCCCGTCACTCTGGTTAGGTTGGCATCGAAAAAAACGCTCTCGGGTGCTTTAGAGTGCCGAGTTTATCACTGCGCATGAAGAAATGACCACCTCCAACGTTTGGTTTTTGTTTTATAAGCATTTTTAATTTTATTGCTTAAATCGCATTTTCTCGGCGAGCTGAGCGCTTTTTCTGAATTGTGCCGCTCCCGTCACTCTGGTTAGGTTGGCATCGAAAAAAACGCTCTCGGGTGCTTTAGACTGCCGAGTTATTCACTGCGCATGAAGAAATGACCACCTCCAATGTTTGGTTAATGTTTAATAAGCATTTTTAATTTTATTGCTTAAATCGCATTTTCTCGGCGAGCTGAGCGCTTTTTCTGAATTGTGCCGCTCCCGTCACTCTGGTTAGGTTGGCATCGAAAAAAACGCTCTCGGGTGCTTTAGAGTGCCGAGTTATTCACTGCGCATGAAGAAATGACCACCTCCAACGTTTGGTTTATGTTTAATAAGCATTTTTAATTTTATTGCTTAAATCGCATTTTCTCGGCGAGCTGAGCACTTTTTCTGAATTGCGCCGCTCCCGTCACTCTGGTTAGGTTGGCATCGAAAAAAAACGCTCTCGGGTGCTTTAGAGTGCCGAGTTTATTACTGCGCATTAGGAAATGACCACCTCCAACGTTTGGTTTATGTTTTATAAGCATTTTTAAATTTATTGCTTAAATCGCATTTTCTCGGCGAGCTGAGCGCTTTTTCTGAATTGTGCCGCTCCCGTCACTCTGGTTAGGTTGGCATCGAAAAAAACGCTCTCGGGTGCTTTAGAGTGCCGAGTTTATTACTGCGCATTAAGTAATGACCACCTCCAACGTTTGGTTTATGTTTTATAAGCATTTTTAATTTTATTGCTTAAATCGCATTTTCTCGGCGAGCTGAGCACTTTTTCTGAATTGTGCCGCTCCCGTCACTCTGGTTAGGTTGGCATCGAAAAAAACGCTCTCGGGTGCTTTAGAGTGCCGAGTTTATTACTGCGCATTAAGAAATGACCACCTCCAACGTTTGGTTTATGTTTTATAAGCATTTTTAATTTTATTGCTTAAATCGCATTTTCTCGGCGAGCTGAGCACTTTTTCTGAATTGTGCGGCTCCCGTCACTCTGGTTAGGTTGGCATCGAAAAAAACGCTCTCGGGTGCTTTAGAGTGCCGAGTTTATTACTGCGCATTAAGAAATGACCACCTCCAACGTTTGGTTTATGTTTCATAAGCATTTTTAATTTTATTGCTTAAATCGCATTTTCTCGGCGAGCTGAGCACTTTTTCTGAATTGTGCCGCTCCCGTCACTCTGGTTAGGTTGGCATCGAAAAAAACGCTATCGGGTGCTTTAGAGTGCCGAGTTATTCACTGCGCATGAAGAAATGACCACCTCCAACGTTTGGTTTATGTTTAATAAGCATTTTTAATTTTATTGCTTAAATCGCATTTTCTCGGCGAGCTGAGCACTTTTTCTGAATTGTGCCGCTCCCGTCACTCTGGTTAGGTTGGCATCGAAAAAAACGCTCTCGGGTGCTTTAGAGTGCCGAGTTTATTACTGCGCATTAAGAAATGACCACCTCCAACGTTTGGTTTATGTTTTATAAGCATTTTTAATTTTATTGCTTAAATCGCATTTTCTCGGCGAGCTGAGCACTTTTTCTGAATTGTGCCGCTCCCGTCACTCTGGTTAGGTTGGCATCGAAAAAAACGCTCTCGGGCGCTTTAGAGTGCCGAGTTTATTACTGCGCATTAAGAAATGACCACCTCCAACGTTTGGTTTATGTTTTATAAGCATTTTTTATTTTATTGCTTAAATCGCATTTTCTCGGCGAGCTGAGCACTTTTTCTGAATTGTGCCGCTCCCGTCACTCTGGTTAGGTTGGCATCGAAAAAAACGCTCTCCGGTGCTTTAGAGTGCCGAGTTTATCACTGCGCATGAAGAAATGACCACCTCCAACGTTTGGTTTATGTTTTATAAGCATTTTTAATTTTATTGCTTAAATCGCATTTTCTCGGCGAGCTGAGCGCTTTTTCTGAATTGTGCCTCTCCCGTCACTCTGGTTAGGTTGGCATCGAAAAAAACGCTCTCGGGTGCTTTAGAGTGCCGAGTTATTCACTGCGCATGAAGAAATGACCACCTCCAACGTTTGGTTTATGTTTAATAAGCATTTTTAATTTTATTGCTTAAATCGCATTTTCTCGGCGAGCTGAGCACTTTTTCTGAATTCTGCCGCTCCCGTCACTCTGGTTAGGTTGGCATCGAAAAAAACGCTCTCGGGTGCTTTAGAGTGCCGAGTTTATTACTGCGCATTAAGAAATGACCACCTCCAACGTTTGGTTTATGTTTTATAAGCATTTTTAATTTTATTGCTTAAATCGCATTTTCTCGGCGAGCTGAGCGCTTTTTCTGAATTGTGCCGCTCCCGTCACTCTGGTTAGGTTGGCATCGAAAAAAACGCTCTCGGGTGCTTTAGAGTGCCGAGTTTATTACTGCGCATTAAGAAATGACCACCTCCAACGTTTGGTTTATGTTTTATAAGCATTTTTAATTTTATTGCTTAAATCGCATTTTCTCGGCGAGCTGAGCACTTTTTCTGAATTGTGCCGCTCCCGTCACTCTGGTTAGGTTGGCATCGAAAAAAACGCTCACGGGTGCTTTAGAGTGCCGAGTTTATTACTGCGCATTAAGAAATGACCACCTCCAACGTTTGGTTTATGTTTTATAAGCATTTTTAATTTTATTGCTTAAATCGCATTTTCTCGGCGAGCTGAGCACTTTTTCTGAATTGTGCCGCTCCCGTCACTCTGGTTAGGTTGGCATCGAAAAAAACGCTCTCGGGTGCTTTAGAGTGCCGAGTTATTCACTGCGCATGAAGAAATGACCACCTCCAACGTTTGGTTTATGTTTTATAAGCATTTTTAATTTTATTGCTTAAATCGCATTTTCTCGGCGAGCTGAGCACTTTTTCTGAATTGTGCCGCTCCCGTCACTCTGGTTAGGTTGGCATCGAAAAAAACGCTCTCGGGTGCTTTAGAGTGCCGAGTTTATCACTGCGCATGAAGAAATGACCACCTCCAACGTTTGGTTTATGTTTTATAAGCATTTTTAATTTTATTGCTTAAATCGCATTTTCTCGGCGAGCTGAGCGCTTTTTCTGAATTGTGCCGCTCCCGTCGCTCTGGTTAGGTTGGCATCGAAAAAAACGCTCTCGGGTGCTTTAGAGTGCCGAGTTTATCACTGCGCATGAAGAAATGACCACCTCCAACGTTTGGTTTATGTTTTATAAGCATTTTTAATTTTATTGCTTAAATCGCATTTTCTCGGCGAGCTGAGCGCTTTTTCTGAATTGTGCCGCTCCCGTAACTCTGGTTAGGTTGGCATCGAAAAAAACGCTCTCGGGTGCTTTAGAGTGCCGAGTTATTCACTGCGCATGAAGAAATGACCACCTCCAACGTTTGGTTTATGTTTTATAAGCATTTTTAATTTTATTGCTTAAATCGCATTTTCTCGGCGAGCTGAGCACTTTTTCTGAATTGTGCCGCTCCCGTCACTCTGGTTAGGTTGGCAACGAAAAAAACGCTCTCGGGTGCTTTAGAGTGCCGAGTTTATCACTGCGCATGAAGAAATTACCACCTCCAACGTTTGGTTTATGTTTTATAAGCATTTTTAATTTTATTGCTTAAATCGCATTTTCTCGGCGAGCTGAGCGCTTTTTCTGAATTGTGCCGCTCCCGTCACTCTGGTTAGGTTGGCATCGAAAAAAACGCTCTCGGGTGCTTTAGAGTGCCGAGTTATTCACTGCGCATGAAGAAATGACCACCTCCAACGTTTGGTTTATGTTTAATAAGCATTTTTAATTTTATTGCTTAAATCGCATTTTCTCGGCGAGCTGAGCGCTTTTTCTGAATTGTGCCGCTCCCGTCACTCTGGTTAGGTTGGCATCGAAAAAAACGCTCTCGGGTGCTTTAGAGTGCCGAGTTATTCACTGCGCATGAAGAAATGACCACCTCCAACGTTTGGTTTATGTTTTATAAGCATTTTTAGTTTTATTGCTTAAATCACATTTTCTCGGCGAGCTGAGCACTTTTTCTGAATTGTGCCGCTCCCGTCACTCTGGTTAGGTTGGCATCGAAAAAAACGCTCTCGGGTGCTTTAAAGTGCCGAGTTTATTACTGCGCATTAAGAAATGACCACCTCCAACGTTTGGTTTATGTTTTATAAGCATTTTTAATTTTATTGCTTAAATCGCATTTTCTCGGCGAGCTGAGCACTTTTTCTGAATTGTGCCGCTCCCGTCACTCTGGTTAGGTTGGCATCGAAAAAAACGCTCTCGGGTGCTTTAGAGTGCCGAGTTATTCACTGCGCATGAAGAAATGACCACCTCCAACGTTTGGTTTATGTTTTATAAGCATTTTTAATTTTATTGCTTAAATCGCATTTTCTCGGCGAGCTGAGCACTTTTTCTGAATTGTGCCGCTCCCGTCACTCTGGTTAGGTTGGCATCGAAAAAAACGCTCTCGGGTGCTTTAGAGTGCCGAGTTTATCACTGCGCATGAAGAAATTACCACCTCCAACGTTTGGTTTATGTTTTATAAGCATTTTTAATTTTATTGCTTAAATCGCATTTTCTCGGCGAGCTGAGCGCTTTTTCTGAATTGTGCCGCTCCCGTCACTCTGGTTAGGTTGGCATCGAAAAAAACGCTCTCGGGTGCTTTAGAGTGCCGAGTTATTCACTGCGCATGAAGAAATGACCACCTCCAACGTTTGGTTTATGTTTAATAAGCATTTTTAATTTTATTGCTTAAATCGCATTTTCTCGGCGAGCTGAGCGCTTTTTCTGAATTGTGCCGCTCCCGTCACTCTGGTTAGGTTGGCATCGAAAAAAACGCTCTCGGGTGCTTTAGAGTGCCGAGTTATTCACTGCGCATGAAGAAATGACCACCTCCAACGTTTGGTTTATGTTTAATAAGCATTTTTAATTTTATTGCTTAAATCGCATTTTCTCGGCGAGCTGAGCACTTTTTCTGAATTGTGCCGCTCCCGTCACTCTGGTTAGGTTGGCATCGAAAAAAACGCTCTCGGGTGCTTTAGAGTGCCGAGTTTATTACTGCGCATTAAGAAATGACCACCTGCAACGTTTGGTTTATGTTTTATAAGCATTTTTAATTTTATTGCTTAAATCGCATTTTCTCGGCGAGCTGAGCACTTTTTCTGAATTGTGCCGCTCCCGTCACTCTGGTTAGGTTGGCATCGAAAAAAACGCTCTCGGGTGCTTTAGAGTGCCGAGTTATTCACTGCGCACGAAGAAATGACCACCTCCAACGTTTGGTTTATGTTTTATAAGCATTTTTAATTTTATTGCTTAAATCGCATTTTCTCGGCGAGCTGAGCGCTTTTTCTGAATTGTCCCGCTCCCGTCACTCTGGTTAGGTTGGCATCGAAAAAAACGCTCTCGGGTGCTTTAGAGTGCCGAGTTTATTACTGCGCATTAAGAAATGACCACCTCCAACGTTTGGTTTATGTTTTATAAGCATTTTTAATTTTATTGCTTAAATCGCATTTTCTCGGCGAGCTGAGCACTTTTTCTGAATTGTGCCGCTCCCGTCACTCTGGTTAGGTTGGCATCGAAAAAAACGCTCTCGGGTGCTTTAGAGTGCCGAGTTTATTACTGCGCATTAAGAAATGACCACCTCCAACGTTTGGTTTATGTTTTATAAGCATTTTTAATTGTATTGCTTAAATCGCATTTTCTCGGCGAGCTGAGCACTTTTTCTGAATTGTGCCGCTCCCGTCACTCTGGTTAGGTTGGCATCGAAAAAAACGCTATCGGGTGCTTTAGAGTGCCGAGTTATTCACTGCGCATGAAGAAATGACCACCTCCAACGTTTGGTTTATGTTTAATAAGCATTTTTAATTTTATTGCTTGAATCGCATTTTCTCGGCGAGCTGAGCACTTTTTCTGAATTGTGCCGCTCCCGTCACTCTGGTTAGGTTGGCATCGAAAAAAACGCTCTCGGGTGCTTTATAGTGCCGAGTTTATTACTGCGCATGAAGAAATGACCACCTCCAACGTTTGGTTTATGTTTTATAAGCATTTTTAATTTTATTGCTTAAATCGCATTTTCTCGGCGAGCTGAGCACTTTTTCTGAATTGTGCCAATCCCGTCACTCTGGTTAGGTTGGCATCGAAAAAAAGGCTCTCGGGTGCTTTAGAGTGCCGAGTTATTCACTGCGCACGAAGAAATGACCACCTCCAACGTTTGGTTTATGTTTTATAAGCATTTTTAAATTTATTGCTTAAATCGCATTTTCTCGGCGAGCTGAGCGCTTTTTCTGAATTGTGCCGCTCCCGTCACTCTGGTTAGGTTGGCATCGAAAAAAACGCTCTCGGGTGCTTTAGAGTGCCGAGTTATTCACTGCGCATGAAGAAATGACCACCTCCAACGTTTGGTTTATGTTTTATAAGCATTTTTAGTTTTATTGCTTAAATCGCATTTTCTCGGCGAGCTGAGCACTTTTTCTGAATTGTGCCGCTCCCGTCACTCTGGTTAGGTTGGCATCGAAAAAAACGCTCTCGGGTGCTTTAGAGTGCCGAGTTTATTACTGCGCATTAAGAAATGACCACCTCCAACGTTTGGTTTATGTTTTATAAGCATTTTTAATTTTATTGCTTAAATCGCATTTTCTCGGCGAGCTGAGCACTTTTTCTGAATTGTGCCGCTCCCGTCACTCTGGTTAGGTTGGCATCGAAAAAAACGCTCTCGGGTGCTTTAGAGTGCCGAGTTATTCACTGCGCATTAAGAAATGACCACCTCCAACGTTTGGTTTATGTTTTATAAGCATTTTTAATTTTATTGCTTAAATCGCATTTTCTCGGCGAGCTGAGCACTTTTTCTGAATTGTGCCGCTCCCGTCACTCTGGTTAGGTTGGCATCGAAAAAAACGCTCTCGGGTGCTTTAGAGTGCCGAGTTATTCACTGCGCATGAAGAAATGACCACCTCCAACGTTTGGTTTATGTTTTATAAGCATTTTTAATTTTATTGCTTAAATCGCATTTTCTCGGCGAACTGAGCACTTTTTCTGAATTGTGCCGCTCCCGTCACTCTGGTTAGGTTGGCATCGAAAAAAACGCTCTCGGGTGCTTTAGAGTGCCGAGTTTATTACTGCGCATTAAGAAATGACCACCTCCAACGTTTGGTTTATGTTTTATAAGCATTTTTAATTTTATTGCTTAAATCGCATTTTCTCGGCGAGCTGAGCACTTTTTCTGAATTGTGCCGCTCCCGTCACTCTGGTTAGGTTGGCATCGAAAAAAACGCTCACGGGTGCTTTAGAGTGCCGAGTTTATTACTGCGCATTAAGAAATGACCACCTCCAACGTTTGGTTTATGTTTTATAAGCATTTTTAATTTTATTGCTTAAATCGCATTTTCTCGGCGAGCTGAGCACTTTTTCTGAATTGTGCCGCTCCCGTCACTCTGGTTAGGTTGGCATCGAAAAAAACGCTCTCGGGTGTTTTAGAGTGCCGAGTTATTCACTGCGCATGAAGAAATGACCACCTCCAACGTTTGGTTTATGTTTAATAAGCATTTTTAATTTTATTGCTTAAATCGCATTTTCTCGGCGAGCTGAGCACTTTTTCTGAATTGGGCCGCTCCCGTAACTCTGGTTAGGTTGGCATCGAAAAAAACGCTCTCGGGTGCTTTAGAGTGCCGAGTTATTCACTGCGCATGAAGAAATGACCACCTCCAACGTTTGGTTTATGTTTAATAAGCATTTTTAATTTTATTGCTTAAATCGCATTTTCTCGGCGAGCTGAGCGCTTTTTCTGAATTGTGCCGCTCCCGTCACTCTGGTTAGGTTGGCATCGAAAAAAACGCTCTCGGGTGCTTTAGAGTGCCGAGTACTGCGCACGAAGAAATGACC
This sequence comes from Syngnathus typhle, assembly GCF_033458585.1. Classification (NCBI taxonomy): domain Eukaryota; kingdom Metazoa; phylum Chordata; class Actinopteri; order Syngnathiformes; family Syngnathidae; genus Syngnathus; species Syngnathus typhle. Next base: position 15,374,427 of record NC_083747.1, on the reverse strand, counting down.
ACCTCCAACGTTTGGTTTATGTTTTATAAGCATTTTTAATTTTATTGCTTAAATCGCATTTTCTCGGCGAGCTGAGCGCTTTTTCTGAATTGTGCCGCTCCCGTCACTCTGGTTAGGTTGGCATTGAAAAAAACGCTCTCGGGTGCTTTAGAGTGCCGAGTTTATTACTGCGCATTAAGAAATGACCACCTCCAACGTTTGGTTTATGTTTTATAAGCATTTTTAATTTTATTGCTTAAATCGCATTTTCTCGGCGAGCTGAGCACTTTTTCTGAATTGTGCCGCTCCCGTCACTCTGGTTAGGTTGGCATCGAAAAAAACGCTCTCGGGTGCTTTAGAGTGCCGAGTTTATTACTGCGCATTAAGAAATGACCACCTCCAACGTTTGGTTTATGTTTTATAAGCATTTTTAATTTTATTGCTTAAATCGCATTTTCTCGGCGAGCTGAGCACTTTTTCTGAATTGTGCCGCTCCCGTCACTCTGGTTAGGTTGGCATCGAAAAAAACGCTATCGGGTGCTTTAGAGTGCCGAGTTATTCACTGCGCATGAAGAAATGACCACCTCCAACGTTTGGTTTATGTTTAATAAGCATTTTTAATTTTATTGCTTAAATCGCATTTTCTCGGCGAGCTGAGCACTTTTTCTGAATTGTGCCGCTCCCGTCACTCTGGTTAGGTTGGCATCGAAAAAAACGCTCTCGGGTGCTTTAGAGTGCCGAGTTTATTACTGCGCGTTAAGAAATGACCACCTCCAACGTTTGGTTTATGTTTTATAAGCATTTTTAATTTTATTGCTTAAATCGCATTTTCTCGGCGAGCTGAGCACTTTTTCTGAATTGTGCCGCTCCCGTCACTCTGGTTAGGTTGGCATCGAAAAAAACGCTCTCGGGTGCTTTAGAGTGCCGAGTTTATTACTGCGCATTAAGAAATGACCACCTCCAACGTTTGGTTTATGTTTTATAAGCATTTTTAATTTTATTGCTTAAATCGCATTTTCTCGGCGAGCTGAGCACTTTTTCTGAATTGTGCCGCTCCCGTCACTCTGGTTAGGTTGGCATCGAAAAAAACGCTCTCGGGTGATTTAGAGTGCCGAGTTATTCACTGCGCATGGAGAAATGACCACCTCCAACGTTTGGTTTATGTTTTATAAGCATTTTTAATTTTATTGCTTAAATCGCATTTTCTCGGCGAGCTGAGCACTTTTTCTGAATTGTGCCGCTCCCGTCACTCTGGTTAGGTTGGCATCGAAAAAAACGCTCTCGGGTGCTTTAGAGTGCCGAGTTTATCACTGCGCATGAAGAAATGACCACCTCCAACGTTTGGTTTATGTTTTATAAGCATTTTTAATTTTATTGCTTAAATCGCATTTTCTCGGCGAGCTGAGCGCTTTTTCTGAATTGTGCCGCTCCCGTAACTCTGGTTAGGTTGGCATCGAAAAAAACGCTCTCGGGTGCTTTAGAGTGCCGAGTTTATCACTGCGCATGAAGAAATGACCACTTCCAACGTTTGGTTTATGTTTTATAAGCATTTTTAATTTTATTGCTTAAATCGCATTTTCTCGGCGAGCTGAGCGCTTTTTCTGAATTGTGCCGCTCCCGTCACTCTGGTTAGGTTGGCATCGAAAAAAACGCTCTCGGGTGCTTTAGAGTGCCGAGTTTATCACTGCGCATGAAGAAATGACCACTTCCAACGTTTGGTTTATGTTTTATAAGCATTTTTAATTTTATTGCTTAAATCGCATTTTCTCGGCGAGCTGAGCACTTTTTCTGAATTGTGCCGCTCCCGTCACTCTGGTTAGGTTGGCATCGAAAAAAACGCTCTCGGGTGCTCTAGAGTGCCGAGTTTATTACTGCGCATTAAGAAATGACCACCTCCAACGTTTGGTTTATGTTTTATAAGCATTTTTAATTTTATTGCTTAAATCGCATTTTCTCGGCGAGCTGAGCACTTTTTCTGAATTGTGCCGCTCCCGTCACTCTGGTTAGGTTGGCATCGAAAAAAAACGCTCTCGGGTGCTTTAGAGTGCCGAGTTTATCACTGCGCATGAAGAAATGACCACCTCCAACGTTTGGTTTATGTTTTATAAGCATTTTTAATTTTATTGCTTAAATCGCATTTTCTCGGCGAGCTGAGCGCTTTTTCTGATTTGTGCCGCTCCCGTCACTCTGGTTAGGTTGGCATCGAAAAAAACGCTCTCGGGTGCTTTAGAGTGCCGAGTTATTCACTGCGCATGAAGAAATGACCACCTCCAACGTTTGGTTTATGTTTAATAAGCATTTTTAATTTTATTGCTTGAATCGCATTTTCTCGGCGAGCTGAGCGCTTTTTCTGAATTGTGCCGCTCCCGTCACTCTGGTTAGGTTGGCATCGAAAAAAACGCTCTCGGGTGCTTTAGAGTGCCGAGTTTATCACTGCGCATGAAGAAATGACCACCTCCAACGTTTGGTTTATGTTTTATAAGCATTTTTAAATTTATTGCTTAAATCGCATTTTCTCGGCGAGCTGAGAGCTTTTTCTGAATTGTGCCGCTCCCGTCACTCTGGTTAGGTTGGCATCGAAAAAAACGCTCTCGGGTGCTTTAGAGTGCCGAGTTATTCACTGCGCATGAAGAAATGACCACCTCCAACGTTTGGTTTATGTTTTATAAGCATTTTTAGTTTTATTGCTTAAATCGCATTTTCTCGGCGAGCTGAGCACTTTTTCTGAATTGTGCCGCTCCCGTCACTCTGGTTAGGTTGGCATCGAAAAAAACGCTCTCGGGTGCTTTAGAGTGCCGAGTTTATCACTGCGCATGAAGAAATGACCACCTCCAACGTTTGGTTTATGTTTAATAAGCATTTTTAATTTTATTGCTTAAATCGCATTTTCTCGGCGAGCTGAGCACTTTTTCTGAATTGTGCCGCTCCCGTCACTCTGGTTAGGTTGGCATCGAAAAAAACGCTCTCGGGTGCTTTAGAGTTCCGACTTTATCACTGCGCATGAAGAAATGACCACCTCCAACGTTTGGTTTATGTTTTATAAGCATTTTTAATTTTATTGCTTAAATCGCATTTTCTCGGCGAGCTGAGCACTTTTTCTGAATTGTGCCGCTCCCGTCACTCTGGTTAGGTTGGCATCGAAAAAAACGCTCACGGGTGCTTTAGAGTGCCGAGTTTATTACTGCGCATTAAGAAATGACCACCTCCAACATTTGGTTTATGTTTTATAAGCATTTTTAATTTTATTGCTTAAATCGCATTTTCTCGGCGAGCTGAGCACTTTTTCTGAATTGTGCCGCTCCCGTCACTCTGGTTAGGTTGGCATCGAAAAAAACGCTCTCGGGTGCTTTAGAGTTCCGAGTTTATCACTGCGCATGAAGAAATGACCACCTCCAACGTTTGGTTTATGTTTTATAAGCATTTTTAATTTTATTGCTTAAATCGCATTTTCTCGGCGAGCTGAGCGTTTTTTCTGAATTGTGCCGCTCCCGTCACTCTGGTTAGGTTGGCATCGAAAAAAACGCTCTCGGGTGCTTTAGAGTGCCGAGTTTATCACTGCGCATGAAGAAATGACCACCTCCAACGTTTGGTTTATCTTTTATAAGCATTTTTAATTTTATTGCTTAAATCGCATTTTCTCGGCGAGCTGAGCGCTTTTTCTGAATTGTGCCGCTCCGTCACTCTGGTTAGGTTGGCATCGAAAAAAACGCTCTCGGGTGCTTTAGAGTGCCGAGTTATTCACTGCGCATGAAGAAATGACCACCTCCAACGTTTGGTTTATGTTTAATAAGCATTTTTAATTTTATTGCTTAAATCGCATTTTCTCGGCGAGCTGAGCGCTTTTTCTGAATTGTGCCGCTCCCGTCACTCTGGTTAGGTTGGCATCGAAAAAAACGCTCTCGGGTGCTTTAGAGTGCCGAGTTATTCACTGCGCATGAAGAAATGACCACCTCCAACGTTTGGTTTATGTTTAATAAGCATTTTTAATTTTATTGCTTAAATCGCATTTTCTCGGCGAGCTGAGCACTTTTTCTGAATTGTGCCGCTCCCGTCACTCTGGTTAGGTTGGCATCGAAAAAAACGCTCTCGGGTGCTTTAGAGTGCCGAGTTTATTACTGCGCATTAAGAAATGACCACCTCCAACGTTTGGTTTATGTTTTATAAGCATTTTTAATTTTATTGCTTAAATCGCATTTTCTCGGCGAGCTGAGCGCTTTTTCTGAATTGTGCCGCTCCCGTCACTCTGGTTAGGTTGGCATCGAAAAAAACGCTCTCGGGTGCTTTAGAGTGCCGAGTTATTCACTGCGCATGAAGAAATGACCACCTCCAACGTTTGGTTTATGTTTAATAAGCATTTTTAATTTTATTGCTTAAATCGCATTTTCTCGGCGAGCTGAGCACTTTTTCTGAATTGTGCCGCTCCCGTCACTCTGGTTAGGTTGGCATCGAAAAAAACGCTCTCGGGTGCTTTAGAGTGCAGAGTTTATTACTGCGCATTAAGAAATGACCACCTCCAACGTTTGGTTTATGTTTTATAAGCATTTTTAATTTTATTGCTTAAATCGCATTTTCTCGGCGAGCTGAGCACTTTTTCTGAATTGTGCCGCTCCCGTCACTCTGGTTAGGTTGGCATCGAAAAAAACGCTCTCGGGTGCTTTAGAGTGCCGAGTTATTCACTGCGCACGAAGAAATGACCACCTCCAACGTTTGGTTTATGTTTTATAAGCATTTTTAATTTTATTGCTTAAATCGCATTTTCTCGGCGAGCTGAGCGCTTTTTCTGAATTGTCCCGCTCCCGTCACTCTGGTTAGGTTGGCATCGAAAAAAACGCTCTCGGGTGCTTTAGAGTGCCGAGTTTATTACTGCGCATTAAGAAATGACCACCTCCAACGTTTGGTTTATGTTTTATAAGCATTTTTAATTTTATTGCTTAAATCGCATTTTCTCGGCGAGCTGAGCACTTTTTCTGAATTGTGCCGCTCCCGTCACTCTGGTTAGGTTGGCATCGAAAAAAACGCTCTCGGGTGCTTTAGAGTGCCGAGTTCATTACTGCGCATTAAGAAATGACCACCTCCAACGTTTGGTTTATGTTTTATAAGCATTTTTAATTGTATTGCTTAAATCGCATTTTCTCGGCGAGCTGAGCACTTTTTCTGAATTGTGCCGCTCCCGTCACTCTGGTTAGGTTGGCATCGAAAAAAACGCTATCGGGTGCTTTAGAGTGCCGAGTTATTCACTGCGCATGAAGAAATGACCACCTCCAACGTTTGGTTTATGTTTAATAAGCATTTTTAATTTTATTGCTTGAATCGCATTTTCTCGGCGAGCTGAGCACTTTTTCTGAATTGTGCCGCTCCCGTCACTCTGGTTAGGTTGGCATCGAAAAAAACGCTCTCGGGTGCTTTATAGTGCCGAGTTTATTACTGCGCATGAAGAAATGACCACCTCCAACGTTTGGTTTATGTTTTATAAGCATTTTTAATTTTATTGCTTAAATCGCATTTTCTCGGCGAGCTGAGCACTTTTTCTGAATTGTGCCAATCCCGTCACTCTGGTTAGGTTGGCATCGAAAAAAAGGCTCTCGGGTGCTTTAGAGTGCCGAGTTATTCACTGCGCACGAAGAAATGACCACCTCCAACGTTTGGTTTATGTTTTATAAGCATTTTTAAATTTATTGCTTAAATCGCATTTTCTCGGCGAGCTGAGCGCTTTTTCTGAATTGTGCCGCTCCCGTCACTCTGGTTAGGTTGGCATCGAAAAAAACGCTCTCGGGTGCTTTAGAGTGCCGAGTTATTCACTGCGCATGAAGAAATGACCACCTCCAACGTTTGGTTTATGTTTTATAAGCATTTTTAGTTTTATTGCTTAAATCGCATTTTCTCGGCGAGCTGAGCACTTTTTCTGAATTGTGCCGCTCCCGTCACTCTGGTTAGGTTGGCATCGAAAAAAACGCTCTCGGGTGCTTTAGAGTGCCGAGTTTATTACTGCGCATTAAGAAATGACCACCTCCAACGTTTGGTTTATGTTTTATAAGCATTTTTAATTTTATTGCTTAAATCGCATTTTCTCGGCGAGCTGAGCACTTTTTCTGAATTGTGCCGCTCCCGTCACTCTGGTTAGGTTGGCATCGAAAAAAACGCTCTCGGGTGCTTTAGAGTGCCGAGTTATTCACTGCGCATTAAGAAATGACCACCTCCAACGTTTGGTTTATGTTTTATAAGCATTTTTAATTTTATTGCTTAAATTGCATTTTCTCGGCGAGCTGAGCACTTTTTCTGAATTGTGCCGCTCCCGTCACTCTGGTTAGGTTGGCATCGAAAAAAACGCTCTCGGGTGCTTTAGAGTGCCGAGTTTATCACTGCGCATGAAGAAATGACCACCTCCAACGTTTGGTTTATGTTTTATAAGCATTTTTTATTTTATTGCTTAAATCGCATTTTCTCGGCGAGCTGAGCGCTTTTTCTGAATTGTGCCGCTCCCGTCACTCTGGTTAGGTTGGCATCGAAAAAAACGCTCTCGGGTGCTTTAGAGTGCCGAGTTATTCACTGCGCATGAAGAAATGACCACCTCCAATTTTTGGTTTATGTTTAATAAGCATTTTTAATTTTATTGCTTAAATCGCATTTTCTCGGCGAGCTGAGCGCTTTTTCTGAATTGTGCCGCTCCCGTCACTCTGGTTGCGCATTAAGAAATGACCACCTCCAACGTTTGGTTTATGTTTTATAAGCATTTTTAATTTTATTGCTTAAATCGCATTTTCTCGGCGAGCTGAGCACTTTTTCTGAATTGTGCCGCTCCCGTCACTCTGGTTAGGTTGGCATCGAAAAAAACGCTCTCGGGTGCTTTAGAGTGCCGAGTTATTCACTGCGCATGAAGAAATGACCACCTCCAACGTTTGGTTTATGTTTTATAAGCATTTTTAATTTTATTGCTTAAATCGCATTTTCTCGGCGAACTGAGCACTTTTTCTGAATTGTGCCGCTCCCGTCACTCTGGTTAGGTTGGCATCGAAAAAAACGCTCTCGGGTGCTTTAGAGTGCCGAGTTTATTACTGCGCATTAAGAAATGACCACCTCCAACGTTTGGTTTATGTTTTATAAGCATTTTTAATTTTATTGCTTAAATCGCATTTTCTCGGCGAGCTGAGCACTTTTTCTGAATTGTGCCGCTCCCGTCACTCTGGTTAGGTTGGCATCGAAAAAAACGCTCACGGGTGCTTTAGAGTGCCGAGTTTATTACTGCGCATTAAGAAATGACCACCTCCAACGTTTGGTTTATGTTTTATAAGCATTTTTAATTTTATTGCTTAAATCGCATTTTCTCGGCGAGCTGAGCACTTTTTCTGAATTGTGCCGCTCCCGTCACTCTGGTTAGGTTGGCATCGAAAAAAACGCTCTCGGGTGTTTTAGAGTGCCGAGTTATTCACTGCGCATGAAGAAATGACCACCTCCAACGTTTGGTTTATGTTTAATAAGCATTTTTAATTTTATTGCTTAAATCGCATTTTCTCGGCGAGCTGAGCACTTTTTCTGAATTGGGCCGCTCCCGTAACTCTGGTTAGGTTGGCATCGAAAAAAACGCTCTCGGGTGCTTTAGAGTGCCGAGTTATTCACTGCGCATGAAGAAATGACCACCTCCAACGTTTGGTTTATGTTTAATAAGCATTTTTAATTTTATTGCTTAAATCGCATTTTCTCGGCGAGCTGAGCGCTTTTTCTGAATTGTGCCGCTCCCGTCACTCTGGTTAGGTTGGCATCGAAAAAAACGCTCTCGGGTGCTTTAGAGTGCCGAGTACTGCGCACGAAGAAATGACCACCTCCAACGTTTGGTTTATGTTTTATAAGCATTTTTAATTTTATTGCTTAAATCGCATTTTCTCGGCGAGCTGAGCGCTTTTTCTGAATTGTGCCGCTCCCGTCACTCTGGTTAGGTTGGCATCGAAAAAAACGCTCTCGGGTGCTTTAGAGTGCCGAGTTTATTACTGCGCATTAAGAAATGACCACCTCCAACGTTTGGTTTATGTTTTATAAGCATTTTTAATTTTATTGCTTAAATCGCATTTTCTCGGCGAGCTGAGCACTTTTTCTGAATTGTGCCGCTCCCGTCACTCTGGTTAGGTTGGCATCGAAAAAAACGCTCTCGGGTGCTTTAGAGTGCCGAGTTTATTACTGCGCATTAAGAAATGACCACCTCCAACGTTTGGTTTATGTTTTATAAGCATTTTTAATTTTATTGCTTAAATCGCATTTTCTCGGCGAGCTGAGCACTTTTTCTGAATTGTGCCGCTCCCGTCACTCTGGTTAGGTTGGCATCGAAAAAAACGCTATCGGGTGCTTTAGAGTGCCGAGTTATTCACTGCGCATGAAGAAATGACCACCTCCAACGTTTGGTTTATGTTTAATAAGCATTTTTAATTTTATTGCTTAAATCGCATTTTCTCGGCGAGCTGAGCACTTTTTCTGAATTGTGCCGCTCCCGTCACTCTGGTTAGGTTGGCATCGAAAAAAACGCTCTCGGGTGCTTTAGAGTGCCGAGTTTATTACTGCGCGTTAAGAAATGACCACCTCCAACGTTTGGTTTATGTTTTATAAGCATTTTTAATTTTATTGCTTAAATCGCATTTTCTCGGCGAGCTGAGCACTTTTTCTGAATTGTGCCGCTCCCGTCACTCTGGTTAGGTTGGCATCGAAAAAAACGCTCTCGGGTGCTTTAGAGTGCCGAGTTTATTACTGCGCATTAAGAAATGACCACCTCCAACGTTTGGTTTATGTTTTATAAGCATTTTTAATTTTATTGCTTAAATCGCATTTTCTCGGCGAGCTGAGCACTTTTTCTGAATTGTGCCGCTCCCGTCACTCTGGTTAGGTTGGCATCGAAAAAAACGCTCTCGGGTGATTTAGAGTGCCGAGTTATTCACTGCGCATGGAGAAATGACCACCTCCAACGTTTGGTTTATGTTTTATAAGCATTTTTAATTTTATTGCTTAAATCCCATTTTCTCGGCGAGCTGAGCACTTTTTCTGAATTGTGCCGCTCCCGTCACTCTGGTTAGGTTGGCATCGAAAAAAACGCTCTCGGGTGCTTTAGAGTGCCGAGTTTATCACTGCGCATGAAGAAATGACCACCTCCAACGTTTGGTTTATGTTTTATAAGCATTTTTAATTTTATTGCTTAAATCGCATTTTCTCGGCGAGCTGAGCGCTTTTTCTGAATTGTGCCGCTCCCGTAACTCTGGTTAGGTTGGCATCGAAAAAAACGCTCTCGGGTGCTTTAGAGTGCCGAGTTTATCACTGCGCATGAAGAAATGACCACTTCCAACGTTTGGTTTATGTTTTATAAGCATTTTTAATTTTATTGCTTAAATCGCATTTTCTCGGCGAGCTGAGCGCTTTTTCTGAATTGTGCCGCTCCCGTCACTCTGGTTAGGTTGGCATCGAAAAAAACGCTCTCGGGTGCTTTAGAGTGCCGAGTTTATCACTGCGCATGAAGAAATGACCACTTCCAACGTTTGGTTTATGTTTTATAAGCATTTTTAATTTTATTGCTTAAATCGCATTTTCTCGGCGAGCTGAGCACTTTTTCTGAATTGTGCCGCTCCCGTCACTCTGGTTAGGTTGGCATCGAAAAAAACGCTCTCGGGTGCTCTAGAGTGCCGAGTTTATTACTGCGCATTAAGAAATGACCACCTCCAACGTTTGGTTTATGTTTTATAAGCATTTTTAATTTTATTGCTTAAATCGCATTTTCTCGGCGAGCTGAGCACTTTTTCTGAATTGTGCCGCTCCCGTCACTCTGGTTAGGTTGGCATCGAAAAAAAACGCTCTCGGGTGCTTTAGAGTGCCGAGTTTATCACTGCGCATGAAGAAATGACCACCTCCAACGTTTGGTTTATGTTTTATAAGCAGTTTTAATTTTATTGCTTAAATCGCATTTTCTCGGCGAGCTGAGCGCTTTTTCTGATTTGTGCCGCTCCCGTCACTCTGGTTAGGTTGGCATCGAAAAAAACGCTCTCGGGTGCTTTAGAGTGCCGAGTTATTCACTGCGCATGAAGAAATGACCACCTCCAACGTTTGGTTTATGTTTAATAAGCATTTTTAATTTTATTGCTTGAATCGCATTTTCTCGGCGAGCTGAGCGCTTTTTCTGAATTGTGCCGCTCCCGTCACTCTGGTTAGGTTGGCATCGAAAAAAACGCTCTCGGGTGCTTTAGAGTGCCGAGTTTATCACTGCGCATGAAGAAATGACCACCTCCAACGTTTGGTTTATGTTTTATAAGCATTTTTAAATTTATTGCTTAAATCGCATTTTCTCGGCGAGCTGAGAGCTTTTTCTGAATTGTGCCGCTCCCGTCACTCTGGTTAGGTTGGCATCGAAAAAAACGCTCTCGGGTGCTTTAGAGTGCCGAGTTATTCACTGCGCATGAAGAAATGACCACCTCCAACGTTTGGTTTATGTTTTATAAGCATTTTTAGTTTTATTGCTTAAATCGCATTTTCTCGGCGAGCTGAGCACTTTTTCTGAATTGTGCCGCTCCCGTCACTCTGGTTAGGTTGGCATCGAAAAAAACGCTCTCGGGTGCTTTAGAGTGCCGAGTTTATCACTGCGCATGAAGAAATGACCACCTCCAACGTTTGGTTTATGTTTAATAAGCATTTTTAATTTTATTGCTTAAATCGCATTTTCTCGGCGAGCTGAGCACTTTTTCTGAATTGTGCCGCTCCCGTCACTCTGGTTAGGTTGGCATCGAAAAAAACGCTCTCGGGTGCTTTAGAGTTCCGACTTTATCACTGCGCATGAAGAAATGACCACCTCCAACGTTTGGTTTATGTTTTATAAGCATTTTTAATTTTATTGCTTAAATCGCATTTTCTCGGCGAGCTGAGCACTTTTTCTGAATTGTGCCGCTCCCGTCACTCTGGTTAGGTTGGCATCGAAAAAAACGCTCACGGGTGCTTTAGAGTGCCGAGTTTATTACTGCGCATTAAGAAATGACCACCTCCAACGTTTGGTTTATGTTTTATAAGCATTTTTAATTTTATTGCTTAAATCGCATTTTCTCGGCGAGCTGAGCACTTTTTCTGAATTGTGCCGCTCCCGTCACTCTGGTTAGGTTGGCATCGAAAAAAACGCTCTCGGGTGCTTTAGAGTTCCGAGTTTATCACTGCGCATGAAGAAATGACCACCTCCAACGTTTGGTTTATGTTTTATAAGCATTTTTAATTTTATTGCTTAAATCGCATTTTCTCGGCGAGCTGAGCGTTTTTTCTGAATTGTGCCGCTCCCGTCACTCTGGTTAGGTTGGCATCGAAAAAAACGCTCTCGGGTGCTTTAGAGTGCCGAGTTTATCACTGCGCATGAAGAAATGACCACCTCCAACGTTTGGTTTATGTTTTATAAGCATTTTTAATTTTATTGCTTAAATCGCATTTTCTCGGCGAGCTGAGCGCTTTTTCTGAATTGTGCCGCTCCGTCACTCTGGTTAGGTTGGCATCGAAAAAAACGCTCTCGGGTGCTTTAGAGTGCCGAGTTATTCACTGCGCATGAAGAAATGACCACCTCCAACGTTTGGTTTATGTTTAATAAGCATTTTTAATTTTATTGCTTAAATCGCATTTTCTCGGCGAGCTGAGCGCTTTTTCTGAATTGTGCCGCTCCCGTCACTCTGGTTAGGTTGGCATCGAAAAAAACGCTCTCGGGTGCTTTAGAGTGCCGAGTTATTCACTGCGCATGAAGAAATGACCACCTCCAACGTTTGGTTTATGTTTAATAAGCATTTTTAATTTTATTGCTTAAATCGCATTTTCTCGGCGAGCTGAGCACTTTTTCTGAATTGTGCCGCTCCCGTCACTCTGGTTAGGTTGGCATCGAAAAAAACGCTCTCGGGTGCTTTAGAGTGCCGAGTTTATTACTGCGCATTAAGAAATGACCACCTCCAACGTTTGGTTTATGTTTTATAAGCATTTTTAATTTTATTGCTTAAATCGCATTTTCTCGGCGAGCTGAGCGCTTTTTCTGAATTGTGCCGCTCCCGTCACTCTGGTTAGGTTGGCATCGAAAAAAACGCTCTCGGATGCTTTAGAGTGCCGAGTTATTCACTGCGCATGAAGAAATGACCACCTCCAACGTTTGGTTTATGTTTAATAAGCATTTTTAATTTTATTGCTTAAATCGCATTTTCTCGGCGAGCTGAGCACTTTTTCTGAATTGTGCCGCTCCCGTCACTCTGGTTAGGTTGGCATCGAAAAAAACGCTCTCGGGTGCTTTAGAGTGCCGAGTTTATTACTGCGCATTAAGAAATGACCACCTCCAACGTTTGGTTTATGTTTTATAAGCATTTTTAATTTTTTTGCTTAAATCGCATTTTCTCGGCGAGCTGAGCACTTTTTCTGAATTGTGCCGCTCCCGTCACTCTGGTTAGGTTGGCATCGAAAAAAACGCTCTCGGGTGCTTTAGAGTGCCGAGTTATTCACTGCGCACGAAGAAATGACCACCTCCAACGTTTGGTTTATGTTTTATAAGCATTTTTAATTTTATTGCGTAAATCGCATTTTCTCGGCGAGCTGAGCGCTTTTTCTGAATTGTGCCGCTCCCGTCACTCTGGTTAGGTTGGCATCGAAAAAAACGCTCTCGGGTGCTTTAGAGTGCCGAGTTTATTACTGCGCATGAAGAAATGACCACCTCCAACGTTTGGTTTATGTTTTATAAGCATTTTTAATTTTATTGCTTAAATCGCATTTTCTCGGCGAGCTGAGCGCTTTTTCTGAATTGTGCCGCTCCCGTCACTCTGGTTAGGTTGGCATCGAAAAAAACGCTCACGGGTGCTTTAGAGTGCCGAGTTTATTACTGCGCATTAAGAAATGACCACCTCCAACGTTTGGTTTATGTTTTATAAGCATTTTTAATTTTATTGCTTAAATCGCATTTTCTCGGCGAGCTGAGCACTTTTTCTGAATTGTGCCGCTCCCGTCACTCTGGTTAGGTTGGCATCGAAAAAAACGCTCTCGGGTGCTTTAGAGTGCCGAGTTTATTACTGCGCATTAAGAAATGACCACCTCCAACGTTTGGTTTATGTTTTATAAGCATTTTTAATTTTATTGCTTAAATCGCATTTTCTCGGCGAGCTGAGCACTTTTTCTGAATTGTGCCGCTCCCGTCACTCTGGTTAGGTTGGCATCGAAAAAAACGCTCTCGGGTGCTTTAGAGTGCCGAGTTATTCACTGCGCATGAAGAAATGACCACCTCCAACGTTTGGTTTATGTTTAATAAGCATTTTTAATTTTATTGCTTGAATCGCATTTTCTCGGCGAGCTGAGCACTTTTTCTGAATTGTGCCGCTCCCGTCACTCTGGTTAGGTTGGCATCGAAAAAAACGCTCTCGGGTGCTTTAGAGTGCCGAGTTTATCACTGCGCATGAAGAAATGACCACCTCCAACGTTTGGTTTATGTTTTATAAGCATTTTTAATTTTATTGCTTAAATCGCATTTTCTCGGCGAGCTGAGCGCTTTTTCTGAATTGTGCCGCTCCCGTCACTCTGGTTAGGTTGGCATCGAAAAAAACGCTCTCGGGTGCTTTAGAGTGCCGAGTTTATCACTGCGCATGAAGAAATGACCACCTCCAACGTTTGGTTTATGTTTTATAAGCATTTTTAATTTTATTGCTTAAATCGCATTTTCTCGGCGAGCTGAGCACTTTTTCTGAATTGTGCCGCTCCCGTCACTCTGGTTAGGTTGGCATCGAAAAAAACGCTCTCGGGTGCTTTAGAGTGCCGAGTTTATCACTGCGCATGAAGAAATGACCACCTCCAACGTTTGGTTTATGTTTTATAAGCATTTTTAAATTTATTGCTTAAATCGCATTTTCTCGGCGAGCTGAGCGCTTTTTCTGAATTGTGCCGCTCCCGTCACTCTGGTTAGGTTGGCATCGAAAAAAACGCTCTCGGGTGCTTTAGAGTGCCGAGTTATTCACTGCGCATGAATATGGAAGTTTATCTGTGCCATCGGATTTTGAATTCGAATTTGTAGCACTGAATTTTTTTACATCCAATTTTTAACACTGAATTTTTTTTGCGTCTAAATCAGACTTTGAATTTTAAAAGCCATCGAATTTCTAGCACTGAATTTTTTTTTCCTAAGACATTTTTTTCAATGTCTCAAAAAATTCAGTGTAAAAAAATTCAATGTCTTAAAAAATTCAGTGTAAAAAAATTCGACATCTCAGAAAATTCAATGTAAAAAAATTCAATGTCTCCAAAAATTCAGTGTAAAAATATTCAGCGCGGACATCCGGGGTAACCAAGGGAGAAGTAATCGATCCCTGTATCAAATCATCCAACGTTCAGCCAATCAAGTTAAGCTCCATTGGTCATGTGACGCTCCGGTGCAAAGGTGCGCCCCGGTCAGAGCTCAGGATGGCCCAAAACGCAGAATAATAACGCTTCGGTGAGTGTACTCTTTATTTAGCTTTTGTGTTCGTAAAAGTCAGTATTTTATTTACAGAATTACAGATTACAGATTTATTTATTAACAGAATTTGTTGAACAATATCTACACAGGGAACTTTTAATAAAGTGGCGTTCCTTAAAAGTTTGCTAGGTGCAAAGGTGCGCCCCGGTCAGAGCTCAGGATGGCCCAAAACACGAATAATAACGCTTCGGTGAGTGTACTCTTTATTTACCTTTTGTGTTCGTAAAAGTCAGTATTTTATTTACAGAATTACAGAATACATTTACAGATGAGCATTTTTCATATGAAAATAAATAATCTCAGCTCTGAACTCACTCCGATACTCATGAGATGTTAACTTACTTGAGACAATAAAAAGAGAACATAAAAATGTTAACAAATCCATGCTTAGTTTGAATTTTCCATAAAATGTGCTCACACAGTGATTTTGTTTTTCTCTCCTAGGAACTCCTGCTTAATCATCTTTTAGAAAGACTTCGCTCTCAATTGGAGCATATTCTGGGACGCATGCCTCTTGACCTGGACTTCTTAGAGTTCACTTGCACACAAGAACTTGTGTTATTAAATGCTGTATCCAGTCAAGTAACTGTTTGTCCAGCTATTCTAGACTCACTGACACAGCTACACAGTCTTATCAATCTGGAAAAAGACAAAAGGGAGCAACACATTGCAGTTGTGCAGTTTGAGCAAGGACCGGCTGGGCGACAAAGAATGGTCATATCCCCAGAGTACCTTAGCAAACTTTTGGAACTTAATCTGTCTGTTCCATGTATAGCTAAACTTTTGGGGATGTCCAGGCGCACAGTATACAGACGCATGGCTGAGTCTCAGTTAAGGGATTATACAGCACTATGACTGATGAAGAGTTAGATCAGTGTGTAAGAGAGATTAAGTCGAGGCAGCCTCACTCTGGATATCGGATGGTGAAGGCCCTTCTGCAAGCCAGAGGACTGAGGGTGCAGTATAACCGCGTCAGAGCCTCCATGCACCGTGTTGACACCACTGGTGTCATAAGCCGCATGGTCCACGTAGGATGTATCGCTCGACGGACCTACTCAGTTCCAGGACCCCAGTCTTTGATGCACATAGATACAAACCATAAATTAATTCGGTAAATTCTTATCAAGCAATGTTTTTGGCAAAATGCATACATTCAAAGTGTGTTTGCAAAGTATTTGGTAGTTATCAGTATGCTCCATAACACATTTTTTATACTGCTGCTTTCATGTTACTGTATATGTACCATCACAGCTAAGCTCCTTAAAAATGGTATACACCTGGTGTATTACGTTTAGAAACTGTGTTTAGAACACTGGCAGTATGTTATATGCAGCTGAATTTTTTTCTTAAATTCTCTTTCAGCTACAACATCGTTGTCTTTGGTGGTATTGACGGTTTTTCCCGTAAGGTAAGCACAGTTGTTTGGACTAAGAGTACACATTTCTGTAATCATTAAATGCTTGAGTGTCTCAAGGTTGTGTATTTGTATTTGTGCTACAGATAATGTATCTTGGTGCAGCCTCCAACAACCTTGCATCAACCACCCTGGCTTTCTTCCTAGAATCTGTTGAGAAGTTTGGTTTTCCTCTCAGGTGAATGTATATTTTAAACTGGGAGTTTTTACACTACAAGCAGTGGCGGAAAGTAAGGACATTTTTATATATGTATATATATAAAGAAACACTATTGTTTGAGTCAAGGGGGACTTTTAAGTACAAATTTGAGACGCTTGTACTACAGTAGTTGAGGATTTCCATGTGATACTGCTACTTTATACTTCCACTACATCTCAGAGGAAGTATTATACTCTCTACTCCACAACATTTATCTGACAGCTTTAGTTACTTTTTTTTAAAATAGATTGTTAATGAAACCAGTGGTTTCCATGTGAGATGTAATGATCTAATGTCATATATCAGTCAGCGGGAGCAAACTACTTTTACTGCAATGCTTTAACTACATCAATATATTTAATAATAATTGAATACTTATTCTACGTCTGCGTACAATACAGTGTCCGACACCGTACAAGAAGTATAATTTTATATCGATCATTAATAAGTAAATAAAATTACATTACACATACACATCCAAAATTGTGTTGTCTATTTTAGGGTTCGTGCTGATCAGGGAGTGGAAAATGTTGACGTTGCACGCAGCATGTTTACAGTCCGTGGCCCTGGGAAGAGCAGCTTTATATCCGGGAAGAGTGTTCACAACCAAAGGTTTGTTCAATGGAATATTGCTAATCAAAGCTGCCACCTCACTGATGCAATGTAGCAGTAGCACTATAATTTGCAAAAGTGTAATGACATGCAGTATAGTATGTAACAAGATCTATATAGTGGGTACGCATAAATGCAAAAAAAGAAGAAACTCAAAGACCTGGTTTTAATTTTTGTGGATTAAATATATATATAAAAAAATTCCCCCACCCCCCATTTAAATTTTCAAGGATTGAGCGGCTGTAGAGAGACCTGTGGGTAGCTGTAACATGCATCTACTATGATGTTCTCCACTACCTGGAAGAAGAGGGCTTCCTCAGCATCGACAATGAAACACACCTCTTCTGCTGTCACTTCGTGTTTCTCCCACGCCTGCAGGATGACCTAGGTACTTTTCGTGATGGTTGGGACAATCATCCGCTGAGGACAGAAAGCAACATGACCCCCAACCAGCTGTGGGAGCTGGGTCGTACACATTACCCAATTCCAGGACTAGATAACACAGAGGTACATACAAATGTTATTTGAATGCAGCGTGGTCAACATACTTATGAAATTTAATTAGAAGCCAAGAGCACATTCTATAGCATTTGAAAGTGTGCCTACTTTTTTACTGCATACAACTCAAAATGCTCTATTTGTAGGGCATGGATATTCTTGACATTGAGTGGGAGAACAGCGGACTTCCATTTGATGACCAGTCGAGCATCATTGTTCCAGACACAGCATCACCCCTGACCGATGGACAAATGACAGCTTTAAGAGATGCAGTTAACCCGAGAGCTGCATCCCAGTCCTATGGCTGCGATACTTACATTGCTGCCGTTCAATTTTGTGAGCAGTTTGTCTGAACTGATCAGAATGATTTGAGTTAAGAGACAATAAATTTTTTTAACCTGAATTGTAATGTTATTCCTTTGTCAAGAGAACGAAAGTTCTGTTAATATTTAAGTAACACTTTAGTCCCCCTGTTTGTGTGTAACATAGCCCAGACAGACATTTCATTATTTAACTCAAAACCTGTTTGAGTCTGAAGTTTTAGTATACTAAATTGTCAAAGAAAAATTAAGGTTTGCCTGAAAGGTGACAAATCTGTTGTTTAATAACCTTTTCTCATTTGTATTGCCTTCTCTTTAGTTGTCCATCCCCCTTGCACCGTGTGTAAGGATAATGAACCAGGAAAAAAAAAACAATGCATTATTTTGAACATTGAGGTTTCTTCCCAAACCGGAGATGGAAATTGGGGGAAGAACATTTTCAGTGGTTATGAGGGCTTCACAGGAGTTCAGTCAGAAGTTTACCTTATGAATTGACCATTTATTGGCAAAGGTTACTGCAAAGTACCGTAACAGTGAGAAAATATTTAATACATTAACTTGCACAACGTTTTCTTTTAGAGTGCTGAGTTTTTTACAACAGGTCTTTTAACAGAACTAACAAGCATTTTAACATCCAACAGTTCTTTTAACAGAACTAACAAGCATTTTAACATCCAACAGTTCTTTTAACAGAACTAACAAGCATTTTAACATCCAACAGTTCTTTTAACAGAACTAACAAGCATTTTAACATCCAACAGTTCTTTTAACAGAACTAACAAGCATTTTAACATCCAACAGTTCTTTTAACAGAACTAACAAGCATTTTAACATCCAACAGTTCTTTTAACAGAACTAACAAGCATTTTAACATCCAATCTTGTCTTACAAGGCTACAGGCCAAATGTCTCACACAAGACCAAATCCTGTATGGCAACTGTAAATACAGGCCAGGATGTCACATTTAAAAGATGTGTAATCCTTGTAATGCCCTGGGATGCGCAGGGTCTCAAAGCAAGTGGAGGCTGTGGGGTATCTGCCCTCGACCACTTCTACAGAGAGACTTGGTGGTAGGATCTCCCATCCGGTCCAGAATTTTACCAGGTTGGTCAGTTCAGTTGGTGTTGCTATGGAGTAGATTAAAAAGGAATTAAAAACCTTTGAATTAGTCATGATAAATGGCCAACTATGGCTTACACTCAAAAGCTTAGCCAAACCCTTGAGAAGTTTACAGAAAAATATTCTTTTACAATGAGACTGGTTGGACTCGTCTCGTGAGTTGAAATCAGCAACATAATTAGTTGCTTTTTTAAAAAAATAATTGGTAGATTTTTTTAATAAATTCATGTAATGTTGCTGTTTCCAGCTCAATGGTGAATGTGTGAAGTGCATGCTGAATATTTAAATAGCTATACAGCTTTTACAATACTATAACCAAATAAGGTAACCAACTACTTAAATAGCACTTCAAAGTGTCTCAGTACCCCTACCATTAGCAATGAACTGTCGAAGATAGCCCGATATGCGGCATTTGGTGTCAACTGAACAATCGTCATCATCGTCACTATCCTCACAAGGCCATGTGAGTCGATGAAGAAGCACCTACATTGAAAAAAAGAAAAAAAAATAGCATGAAAAAGATTTTGGTAATTTTTCTAACTTAAAATCGCATATCATTTTTGATCAAATATCACTGGTTGGTAGCCATGATGTCTATGTATGTAGGAAAACAGAAATAACAAGATTGAAAACAGTTAACCTCAGGGCTGAAATTTCCTGCTCCCTCTTCAGGAAAAAGCAAAGCCACTGTGTCTGGTCTTTGGGTCAACAGTGTCCACATTGGGGTTTCTTTAAGACCTCGTCTCAGCTGCTTAATTTGCCTTGTGACACGTCCTATTACCTGTTAATATTAATAAGACAGAGAGGATAAAACACAAGATTCTTCATCTAAAAGCTTGAAGAGTAACATAGAAAAAGAATTTTACCATGACCATTTTTTTTTCCTTGAGCATAAATTAATCAGAAAATAGTGCAACAATTTAATTTTGTCAGACACAATGTTTAAAAACTTAGTAATGTGCATTCATAACCAAAACATCCCAATTGTGACTTTTACTCACAGCATGAATCAAAAGCTTTTCAAAAAGCCATCTCCTGTTTTGCTCAGTTAGCCAAGGGAGGTCCCAGGCATGGGCCAAGTCCTGGACCCGCTGTTTATCCTTACCTGACAGTATGGATTCCCCTTCAAGCCTCAAGACAGAGGGAAAAAGTGTAATGCCAGATACTACAGATGGGGGACAAATTACTATAAAAGGAAAAAACTGAAATACCCAACCCCTACATTGAGGTGGGATTCATCCATAGGGGTCACTGGGTGATTTGATGAAAATATAATGTGAATTATATACTACGGTCTTCAGTCACCATAACTGACCCACTTGAACACGGGACATTTTTGGCTGATGTGTTAGACAGCATTCTCCACCATCATCATCATCAAAACACCAAATGAAGGAATATCGTTTGGAAGAATATTGTTCATTCCTCCAGTAGAGTTCAGAGACTTAGTAGAATGGATATAGAATGAAAAGTAGAATCATCCTTTGATTTGTCCTCTGTATGTGCACTCGCAAAAAGTAATGAATATGAATATTACATAGTGGATCCAAATAAGCACCACCATCTATTTTATCCATAGATAGATTACTGGCATTTTAGAAGCTCTAAAATAATTTATATAAAACTATATTTACAGTATTAGAAAACTAAGTATTAAAAATCTTGTTCACTCCCTCTTGATTTGATAATCTTAAATTATCCATATATTAATGTCACTCAATAGGGATAATGAATACACAATCAAAGGGTGCCCCATTGTAAATTAAATCTTAGTGAAAGAAAAAACATTTTTAAAATCAAACATACAAGTCCGATTGTTTCTCTGATATCCAGGTCTGGACAGTCTTCAAGTGTAACAGTTGCAGTTTCAGGACTTCCACCAAGTAGGACATGAATCACTGCAGGGCTGATTCCCAACAGGCATGGTCCGCCATGTAGAAAGGAGTGGCCTACCATTCTCCCCGCCACCATGAACATATCACTTTCAACAAGAAAGTGAGAGGCTGAGGGAACCAAATGGCCAGTCTCTCCTTCCAAAAGCCGCGTAACATTTGAGTTTGCTGTTGAAGACATAAAAAAAAAAAAAAACCACGAAATAAGTATTTCAATAAAAAGTAATAAGCTTCCGTCCACAATACAAAGACATGCAGGTTAATATAGCTCTCACAGTCCCTTAGTAGTCATGGACAGGAAATAGTAGTTGTCAATACAGGCATTACACATTTAATAGAATCCTCTGAACTTTCATGGTAAAGCAAACCAATACAAATACGATAAACTTCCTATAGAGACAATATGAAAAAAAAAACTTAAACAGCTTTAAATAAACATAGCATTTGGAAGGAAACCATACACATAACATACCAAAATTGATGGAAAACCCTGACTTCAATTTTTCCATGCATGTTGAGAAAAAGAAGCGAGTTACACCCTGTCCAATAGCAGTATCTCCTGTAACACATTAGGTTTGACAGAATAAAGACAGAGAAAATACTTAAATTTTTGGATCATTGTAACTTGTAATTGGAGCTACCTTCAAGTTTGCAATTCAGAGGCCGTCCCCATTCCACATGATTTCGCTTGTAGAAGGAGATTAGTGCCATGTCCTGTTCAGCAGGGCTTTTTCTGATGTCCATGCTGAGAAGTAAGGGGCTCTCAGTTTGATGAATACGCAGAAAACTGTCAGCACACTGAGATATGGCCTTGGTGGGGTCACTGATAGTTAACCAGTCTAATAAGAAAAAACGAACAAACGTGGTTTCATTATTCATGCTTGACTGTCAAGATAACAAAGACTTTAACATGTAGATTCACTTCCTTAACTTTCCTATGACACTGCAAACCCTGAGCACCACCTACCATCTGTAGCAGTTGCACAAGTTCCGGATGGTCCAGGCATTGCCGCTTGCTCTTCCTCAATTACAATGCTTTCATTGCACACCTCTTTTCCTGCCCTACCCACATAAAGTTATTTCTGTGTTAAACTGATAGTGTGAGAATTGCCAACAAGAGAAAAAAAGAATTAATAATAGAAGCAAATGGATACCTTTCCACACATGAAGAAGCGTGTACCTCAATAAAGTCAGTAGTAAACATTTCTGTGCAGACAGGACATTCGTGCATATCTGCTGTTGAGAAGTTGTAAGCAAGAACAGTGTTAATTTAAAAAAAGTTCTGTTTAATACTGTACAATATGCTTACAAAAGCTTAAAATGAAGACTTCTTACATTTCCTGTCTTCAGGCTCACTGCTTTCCACATCAGCCAGGTTATCATCACTGCCAACATACATGACACCACAAGACTTGATGTGTTCCGTCAGGAGTGGAACAGGAACTGCAACTCCACACGTCTGACATGTGGCTTTTGGCATGCTACTGAATGCTTCATCAGTCAGTGGTAGGGGATTTGTGCTGAGTTCCTCTTGAATTGGGGCTATGAATAGATTTTTAGCCCCACGACTTACAGACTTCAAGATCATGCCTGTATAGCCAGTGTCATCAGGAGCCACAAGAGAGAGTTTTTGGCTACCCCATCCACCTATAGAAAAGAGGAGAGGAAAATTAGGACTTTCAACAGTATATTAGATATAGATTATAGCTAGAAGTTAAGTCAAAGCAATTAGACCTCTTGTCTGACAACATATCAGGCTGAAAAAGTCACCAAAAACAAAACAAGTCCGGCTTTTTTTCTCTCTTTTTTTTTCTTTTACAAACTCAAATATTACAATCAAACAATTGGTTGCTGATCTGGAGTTAGACATGACCTAATAAAAGGTTAACTAAATGTCTTAAATTGAACAGGCTTAATAATAAATATACAGAGATGAGTTTGAGGAATTCTTAGTTTTATTTAGGAACCATCTGTTCAATTATAAAGTATCAGTATTGTGCATTTGTGCATCAGTGAAGTTAGCTGCTGCAAATGTACTTTTTTACAACTGCGCAACACTAATACACAAACCGGTGTTGGCCTACCTGCAGATTTGTATAGCAGCCACCCACCAGTCACAGCCCCCAATTTTGGGAATAAAGGTTTGAGGGCATCACACAACTGTAAGCAAAAAAATTAATACAAATGTAAGCCTCTCCAAAAAGAGATAATTCAAATCAGTAATAGCATTCATCACACTCCATGAAAAACTAGCAAATCCTTGTATATTGTATTCCTCACAATACACATCACAGCTAGCCTAAATAACTAATTTCTTGTTATTACCTCTTCATGTGTTGTGCTTTCATCTAAATGAGCAGTCCTACGGCCCAATCCTGCATGCATATGGACTATTTGCTCCTGTTCTATGGGGGTTTTTTCAAACTGCTTTGGCAACAAATAGAAAGCCACATCAAGTGGTTTAAGTTTCTTGGCAGGAACTACATTTGCTGCGGAAAAGCGCCTCTTCCCTCTGCCCTTGGTAAAGAGACCTGGAAAAGACCTATAGAAAATAAAAAAAAGTGTAAAAAATTAACTATCACATGATCTGTTAACTTTTTTTTAACTAAAATGACAGTGTTATTGAAAGAATTTGAACATCGTCTTACATGACAGATGAAAATAGAAAACCTTGGCACACTGTATTGCATACCCTCATCAGTTTCCAATAAAGTTGAAAAGGCAATCACTTAGACCTTCAAATAGGAGTGTAAGCCGTCGGTATTTGTATTTGTTGAGGGGGGAAAGTATTTTGTGTTAGAGTAAAATTCAAAATAGGCGCAAAAATCCATTGTTTTGCGTTGCACTTTTAATTTATGTAGTATTCTTTAATTATCCATTAGAATTACTATGAATATACAATATTTGTTGATGTTTTGCCACAAATCCAGCATTGAACATGTAACAAGGAACTCTTCTTAGTGTAGCCTGCTTTGAAAGTGATTTTTAAAACACATCGGTATTGCCGATTCAACAAAAATCGTGATGCAGTTTTTTTTCGCTAAGCCGAGCCTCTCTTTTGCTCTTTGGGGAGCAGCTGTCAATCCCCCCCCAAAACAAACATCTCTCCCAATAGTCTTTACCTGGTCATTTCCATCTGAAGTGATGGGCTCTCCGTCTGCCTCTGTTCTCTGCAGGATTGTATCAAGGAATATATATTAATCATCAATACATCTGCAATATATAGATTAAATAAGCCATGTGTACATGAACTAAAGTTTAGTAACACTAAACCTCGGAACTTGATTTATTACTCCACCACTGGCTGCGCCCTGTTGTCTTCCAGACGAACTTATTAAATCCAATAAGCGCCTGGCTGACAGGACAATCTCAGCATGACTATCCTGTCAGAATCAAAATCAGAAATCGATTTATTTGCCAAGTATATGATCACATACAAGGAATTTTTCACCGGCAGATGTTGTTACTCTAGAAGTATTTGAAGTAATAGTAGTAATAATGAGAAATAAAACACATAAAAGGAGTGGAAAAAAATGACTATTAATATATATATATATATATATATCACCATCGCCATATATATATATATATATATATATATATATGGTGATGGCGCCGCGAAAGGCAACGGAGATAGGAACGGTGATAGCTAAATGTTACTAGACTTTAATAAGCATTAGAGTAGTTTGGTGACAGCCACATTATCGGATGTCCATTTGTCCTTCTTTTTCAACTGTTTTGAGTATAAGTAAGCCATGCTAACATAAAGCCAGCTATTAGCTAACATAACGCTAGCTCATAGCTAGCAAACTTTTAAGGAACGCCACTTCATTAAAAGTTCCCTGTGTAGATATTGTTCAACAAATTCTGTTAATAAATAAATCTGTAATCTGTAATTCTGTAAATAAAATACTGACTTTTACGAACACAAAAGGTAAATAAAGAGTACACTCACCGAAGCGTTATTATTCGTGTTTTGGGCCATCCTGAGCTCTGACCGGGGCGCACCTTTGCACCTAGCAAACTTTTAAGGAACGCCACTTTATTAAAAGTTCCCTGTGTAGATATTGTTCAACAAATTCTGTTAATAAATTGGCATCGAAAAAAACGCTCTCGGGTGCTTTAGAGTGCCGAGTTATTCACTGCGCATGAAGAAATGACCACCTCCAACGTTTGGTTTATGTTTTATAAGCATTTTTAATTTTATTGCTTAAATCGCATTTTCTCGGCGAGCTGAGCACTTTTTCTGAATTGTGCCGCTCCCGTCACTCTGGTTAGGTTGGCATCGAAAAAAAACGCTCTCGGGTGCTTTAGAGTGCCGAGTTTATCACTGCGCATGAAGAAATGACCACCTCCAACGTTTGGTTTATGTTTTATAAGCATTTTTAAATTTATTGCTTAAATCGCATTTTCTCGGCGAGCTGAGCGCTTTTTCTGAATTGTGCCTGTGTAGTGGGTTGACATAATTCACCCGGAACCTAAGTTCACGTTGCCGAGTTCCGGTGGGATGGTTTACACGTGTGGGAGTTTCCGGTTTAGAGTAGTGTGTTAGGATCTCGAAGGGAAAAGAGTCGGCCCGTGGTTGAGAGAAGCAAGTTATAAATGTCATTAAAACAACTGCCGTTGGCACCGTCATTTATCGCTCCGCCTCCGACTCCAGTCCTTGCACACCACACTGGTGACCCCGACATCAGTCCCGCTGAGGATTCCGGGACTGAACAGAATACCGAGCGAGACGGCATGGCGCATTCCGCCGTCCTTAGGCTGCCTGAGTTTTGGGAGACTTCTGCAGCAACGTGGTTCGCACAGGCGGAGGCTCAGTTCGCCCTCCGGGGAATTACGGATGACGCCACATGCTACTACCACGTTGTCTCGGCACTCGGAAGCTCCACCGCGGCCAGAGCCGTAAGTTTCATCACTTCCCCTCCGGCCCAGGATAAATATGCAGGGCTCAAGGCTTATCTCCTCAGGATTTTTGAACTGTCGCGATCCGAACGAGCCCGGCGCCTGCTTGCTATTCAAGGCATGGGGGACAGCAAACCCTCTGAACACATGGAGATGATGTTAAACCTGCTGGGTGGGGAAGAGCCGAATTTTCTTTTCATTGAACTGTTTCTGCGACATATGCCGCCGCACGTCCAAACGGCCCTCGCAAATACGACTATTACGGAGCCGCGTGCTCTGGCGGAGGAAGCGGACCGTTTCTACTTGGCCACCCAGCGTTTCGCCCCTGGTGTGCTGGCCCCAACACGCAGCTACACGTCCCCAAGCGCTGGCGTTTCCCCTGGCAGAGGACACGCTGCAACTGACGGCCGCGCCAGCACAGGTTTGTGCTACTTCCATGCACGTTTTGGCGCCAAGGCTAAAAGGTGCCGCTCCCCTTGCAACTTCAACACGACGGGAAACGCCAAAGCCTGCGCTCAGTAGTGGCCGTGACCGCAGGCAAAAAGAACCGGCTGCTGTTCATTGAGGACTCCCTCTCTGGTCGCAGATTCCTCTGTGACACCGGTGCCCAGAGGAGCGTCCTGCCGGCTACGGTGGACGACGCCGCTGGAGGGTTGCACGGCCCGCCCTTAACATCCGCCAACGACACCCCCATCAGGACGTACGGCACAAAGACTGTGGACGTATGTTTCGGGGGTCAGCGTTTCACATGGGACTTTGTCACCGCCGACATCTCCTTCCCCCTGCTCGGCGCAGATTTTTTGTGCGCCCACGGACTGCTCGTGGATGTTAAGAATGGCCGCCTGGTGGACGCGTTAACCTTCTCCTCTTTCGCATGTGTCCGCGATGAGGGGAATTATGTGAGTCTCTCTAGTTCACTCTCCGAGGGCGACGTGTACCAGAAACTCCTCGGGGAGTTCCCCAGCCTTACACAGCCCACTTTTGCCGCCACCACAGCTAAACATGGGGTCGAGCACCACATCGAGACCAAAGGCCCCCCCATCTACGCTAGGGCCCGACGGCTCAACCCGGAGAGACTGACGATTGCTCGGGCCGAGTTCGCCAACATGGAACGCCTTGGCATTATTCGCCGCTCTGACAGCCCGTGGGCCTCCCCACTCCACATGGTGCCTAAGCCAGACGGTGGTTGGCGCCCGTGTGGCGACTACCGCCGCCTCAATGATGCCACCACGCCCGACCGCTACCCGGTCCCCCATGTTCAGGACTTTTCGGTACATCTAGCAGGGAAGCACCTGTTCTCCAAGGTGGACCTGGTGCGGGGTTATCACCAAGTCCCAGTGCACCCTGCTGACATCCCTAAAACGGCAGTGGTGACTCCTTTCGGGCTTTTCGAGTTTCTTAGGATGCCCTTCGGCCTGAAAAATGCGGCCCAGTCCTTCCAGCGGTTGATGGACTCTGCGCTTAGGGACATGCCTTTCATCTTCGTCTACTTGGACGATGTCCTCGTCGCCAGCTCCTCGGAGGAGGAGCATGCGGCACACCTGCGGGCCCTTTTCACAAGGCTCGACCAGCATGGCCTGATAATTAACCCGGCGAAGTGCGTCTTCGGAGTGCCGTCGATCCAGTTTCTTGGGCATCTCATCGGCAGTAATGGGGCCACCCCCCTCCCGACAAAGGTGGAGGCGGTCTCCGCTTTTCCCCGCCCACGTTCGGCCCGGGGGCTCCGGGAGTTCCTTGGGATGGTTACATTCTACCACCGATTCATACGCCGGGCGGCCCACATTATGCACCCACTGTATGAGGCCCTTAAGGGTAAAACCCCCAACCAGGACATCGACTGGACCCCCGAGGGGATCAAGGCTTTCGAGGATACTAAGGCTGCGCTGTGCCAGGCCACCATGTTGGTCCACCCGTCGCCTGGAGCCCCGGTCGCCCTCACGACCGACGCATCTGACTACGCAGTTGGTGCTGTATTTGAGCAGTGGGTTGGTGGCGCCTGGCAACCGCTCGCCTTTTTCAGCCGCCAGCTGGTCCCTAGAGAGCGCAAATACAGCACATTCGACAGGGAGCTACTCGGCGTCTGGTTGGCGATCCGCCATTTCCGCTCCATCCTGGAAGGCCGTGAGTTTACGGTTTTCGTCGACCACAAACCCCTCACGTTCTCTATGTCCAAGGTGGCTGAGCCGTGGTCCGCCCGCCAGCAGCGTCAGCTGTCTTTTATCTCCGAGTACACCACAGATATCAGACACATCGCCGGCAAGTCCAACGTGGTCGCCGATTGCCTCTCTAGAGCGGTCATCCACACGGTTCAGCTGGGGCTCGACTACTCAGGTATGAGTGCTGACCAAGCCTCAGATCCTGGGATCCAGTCGCTCAGGGACTCGGACACTGGGCTGCGCCTGGAGGAGGTCGCGGTTGGCGACTCAGGTGTCAGGCTGTGGTGCGACCTCTCCACCGGCCAACCTAGACCACTTGTCCCTGCCGGCTGGCAGCGGGCTGTCTTTGAGGCGATACACGGCCTGTCCCATCCTGGCAGAAAAGCGTCCGTGAGGCTGGTGGCTCAGAAGTTCGTCTGGAAAGGGCTGAAGAGGGACGTGCGGGCCTGGGTCGACTCGTGTGTGGCTTGTCAGCGTGCGAAGGTGCACCGCCATACCAAGGCCCCGTTGGAGCCGTTCACTGTCCCCGAGAGGAGGTTCGACCACGTCAACATCGACCTTGTGGGCCCGCTCCCCCCTTCCCATGGTTTCACCTACCTCCTCACCATGGTGGACAGGACGACCCGTTGGCCTGAGGCCGTCCCCCTCTCCTCAACCTCGGCTGCTGACGTGGCCCGGGCGTTTATTGGCACATGGGTCGCGCGCTTTGGAACACCTTCAGACCTCTCCTCGGACCGGGGTGCACAGTTTACTTCCGAGATCTGGAATGTAGTTGCTGGAAGCTTGGGCGTCAAGCTGCACCGCACCACCGCTTATCACCCCCAGGCTAACGGGCTGTGCGAGCGGTTCCACCGCTCCATGAAGGCTGCTCTACGCGCCAGTCTGGTGGATGGCAACTGGGTGGACAGACTTCCCTGGGTCATGCTGGGCCTCAGGACGGCCCCTAAGGAGGACTTGCAGTCCTCGTCTGCTGAGCTTGTCTACGGCCAGGTACTACGTGTTCCTGGGGACTTCATTCCGGACGCCACAACGCCTTGGTCGGCGGCCGGGCAGCGGTCCTCCCTGCTGGAAGTTGCCGGGACGTTCGCACCTGTCCCCACGTCACGGCACTGCACCCCTGTTTCCCGGGTGCCCGCCAACCTACGCTCGGCGGGTTTTGTGTTCATCCGCCACGACGCCAACCGCGGGCCGTTGCGTCCGCCTTACGACGGGCCTTTTAGGGTCTTGCAGCACGGGAGTAAGAGCATGGTCGTGGACATCGGCGGTAGGCCTGAGACTATCTCGGTTGATAGGATTAAGCCTGCCCACGTGGATGTTTCCCGGACATTGGAATTGGCGCAGGCCCCACGCCGCGGACGCCCCCCAGCGCCTCGCCCCTCCGACCTGACCGTGCCCCCGCCTGCCCGACCGCCAACGCGACCGTCCAGCCCAGCGGTCTTTCCGGCGGCGCCCCCTACCCTTGACCCCCTGCCAGCCCCTGCCACCTACACCCGTTGTGGTCGGTCTGTCGTTCCTTTCCGGCGCGGGGATTTTGACTATGGGTGAATTCTGGGGGGGCATGTGTAGTGGGTTGACATAATTCACCCGGAACCTAAGTTCACGTTGCCGAGTTCCGGTGGGATGGTTTACACGTGTGGGAGTTTCCGGTTTAGAGTAGTGTGTTAGGATCTCGAAGGGAAAAGAGTCGGCCCGTGGTTGAGAGAAGCAAGTTATAAATGTCATTAAAACAACTGCCGTTGGCACCGTCATTTATCGCTCCGCCTCCGACTCCAGTCCTTGCACACCACACCGCTCCCGTCACTCTGGTTAGGTTGGCATCGAAAAAAAAACGCTCTCGGGTGCTTTAGAGTGCCGAGTTTATCACTGCGCATGAAGAAATGACCACCTCCAACGTTTGGTTTATGTTTTATAAGCATTTTTAATTTTATTGCTTAAATCGCATTTTCTCGGCGAGCTGAGCGCTTTTTCTGAATTGTGCCGCTCCCGTCACTCTGGTTAGGTTGGCATCGAAAAAAACGCTCTCGGGTGCTTTAGATTGCCGAGTTTATCACTGCGCATGAAGAAATGACCACCTCCAACGTTTGGTTTATGTTTTATAAGCATTTTTAATTTTATTGCTTAAATCGCATTTTCTCGGCGAGCTGAGCGCTTTTTCTGAATTGTGCCGCTCCCGTCACTCTGGTTAGGTTGGCATCGAAAAAAACGCTCTCGGGTGCTTTAGAGTGCCGAGTTTATCACTGCGCATGAAGAAATGACCACCTCCAACGTTTGGTTTATGTTTTATAAGCATTTTTAATTTTATTGCTTAAATCGCATTTTCTCGGCGAGCTGAGCGCTTTTTCTGAATTGTGCCGCTCCCGTCACTCTGGTTAGGTTGGCATCGAAAAAAACGCTCTCGGGTGCTTTAGATTGCCGAGTTTATCACTGCGCATGAAGAAATGACCACCTCCAACGTTTGGTTTATGTTTTATAAGCATTTTTAATTTTATTGCTTAAATCGCATTTTCTCGGCGAGCTGAGCGCTTTTTCTGAATTGTGCCGCTCCCGTCACTCTGGTTAGGTTGGCATCGAAAAAAACGCTCTCGGGTGCTTTAGAGTGCCGAGTTTATCACTGCGCATGAAGAAATGACCACCTCCAACGTTTGGTTTATGTTTTATAAGCATTTTTAATTTTATTGCTTAAATCGCATTTTCTCGGCGAGCTGAGCACTTTTTCTGAATTGTCTCGCTCCCGTCACTCTGGTTAGGTTGGCATCGAAAAAAACACTCTCGGGTGCTTTAGAGTGCCGAGTTATTCACTGCGCATGAAGAAATGACCACCTCCAACGTTTGGTTTATGTTTTATAAGCATTTTTAATTTTATTGCTTAAATCGCATTTTCTCGGCGAGCTGAGCACTTTTTCTGAATTGTGCCGCTCCCGTCACTCTGGTTAGGTTGGCATCGAAAAAAAACGCTCTCGGGTGCTTTAGAGTGCCGAGTTTATCACTGCGCATGAAGAAATGACCACCTCCAACGTTTGGTTTATGTTTTATAAGCATTTTTAATTTTATTGCTTAAATCGCATTTTCTCGGCGAGCTGAGCGCTTTTTCTGAATTGTGCCGCTCCCGTCACTCTGGTTAGGTTGGCATCGAAAAAAACGCTCTCGGGTGCTTTAGAGTGCCGAGTTTATCACTGCGCATGAAGAAATGACCACCTCCAACGTTTGGTTTATGTTTTATAAGCATTTTCAATTTTATTGCTTAAATCGCATTTTCTCGGCGAAATGAGCGCTTTTTCTGAATTGTGCCGCTCCCGTCACTCTGGTTAGGTTGGCATCGAAAAAAACGCTCTCGGGTGCTTTAGAGTGCCGAGTTATTCACTGCGCATGAAGAAATGACCACCTCCAACGTTTGGTTTATGTTTTATAAGCATTTTTAATTT
The DNA here is from genome assembly GCF_033458585.1 of Syngnathus typhle. Classification (NCBI taxonomy): domain Eukaryota; kingdom Metazoa; phylum Chordata; class Actinopteri; order Syngnathiformes; family Syngnathidae; genus Syngnathus; species Syngnathus typhle. The sequence continues at coordinate 15,343,447 of NC_083747.1, read as the reverse complement.
TATTGCTTAAATCGCATTTTCTCGGCGAGCTGAGCGCTTTTTCTGAATTGTGCCGCTCCCGTCACTCTGGTTAGGTTGGCATCGAAAAAAAACGCTCTCGGGTGCTTTAGAGTGCCGAGTTTATCACTGCGCATGAAGAAATGACCACCTCCAACGTTTGGTTTATGTTTTATAAGCATTTTTAATTTTATTGATTAAATCGCATTTTCTCGGCGAGCTGAGCGCTTTTTCTGAATTGTGCCGCTCCCGTCACTCTGGTTAGGTTGGCATCGAAAAAAACGCTCTCGGGTGCTTTAGAGTGCCGAGTTTATTACTGCGCATTAAGAAATGACCACCTCCAACGTTTGGTTTATGTTTTATAAGCATTTTTGATTTTATTGCTTAAATCGCATTTTCTCGGCGAGCTGAGCGCTTTTTCTGAATTGTGCCGCTCCCGTCACTCTGGTTAGGTTGGCATCGAAAAAAACGCTCTCGGGTGCTTTAGAGTGCCGAGTTTATCACTGCGCATGAAGAAATGACCACCTCCAACGTTTGGTTTATGTTTTATAAGCGTTTTTAATTTTATTGCTTAAATCGCATTTTCTCGGCGAGCTGAGCGCTTTTTCTGAATTGTGCCGCTCCCGTCACTCTGGTTAGGTTGGCATCGAAAAAAACGCTCTCCGGTGCTTTAGAGTGCCGAGTTTATCACTGCGCATGAAGAAATGACCACCTCCAACGTTTGGTTTATGTTTTATAAGCATTTTTAATTTTATTGCTTAAATCGCATTTTCTCGGCGAGCTGAGCGCTTTTTCTGAATTGTGCCGCTCCCGTCACTCTGGTTAGGTTGGCATCGAAAAAAACGCTCTCGGGTGCTTTAGAGTGCCGAGTTTATTACTGCGCATTAAGAAATGACCACCTCCAACGTTTGGTTTATGTTTTATAAGCATTTTTAATTTTAATGCTTAAATCGCATTTTCTCGGCGAGCTGAGCACTTTTTCTGAATTGTGCCTCTCCCGTCATTCTGGTTAGGTTGGCATCGAAAAAAACGCTCTCGGGTGCTTTAGAGTGCCGAGTTTATCACTGCGCATTAAGAAATGACCACCTCCAACGTTTGGTTTATGATTTATAAGCATTTTTAATTTTATTGCTTAAATCGCATTTTCTCGGCGAGCTGAGCACTTTTTCTGAATTGTGCCGCTCCCGTCACTCTGGTTAGGTTGGCATCGAAAAAAACACTCTCGGGTGCTTTAGAGTGCCGAGTTATTCACTGCGCATGAAGAAATGACCACCTCCAACGTTTGGTTTATGTTTTATAAGCATTTTTAATTTTATTGCTTAAATCGCATTTTCTCGGCGAGCTGAGCACTTTTTCTGAATTGTGCCGCTCCCGTCACTCTGGTTAGGTTGGCATCGAAAAAAACGCTCTCGGGTGCTTTAGAGTGCCGAGTTTATCACTGCGCATGAAGAAATGACCACCTCCAACGTTTGGTTTATGTTTTATAAGCATTTTTAATTTTATTGCTTAAATCGCATTTTCTCGACGAGCTGAGCGCTTTTTCTGAATTGTGCCGCTCCCGTCACTCTGGTTAGGTTGGCATCGAAAAAAACGCTCTCGGGTGCTTTAGAGTGCCGAGTTTATCACTGCGCATGAAGAAATGACCACATCCAACGTTTGGTTTATGTTTTATAAGCATTTTTAATTTTATTGATTAAATCGCATTTTCTCGGCGAGCTGAGCGCTTTTTCTGAATTGTGCCGCTCCCGTCACTCTGGTTAGGTTGGCATCGAAAAAAACGCTCTCGGGTGCTTTAGAGTGCCGAGTTATTCACTGCGCATGAAGAAATGACCACTTCCAACGTTTGGTTTATGTTTAATAAGCATTTTTAATTTTATTGCTTAAATCGCATTTTCTCGGCGAGCTGAGCACTTTTTCTGAATTGTGCCGCTCCCGTCACTCTGGTTAGGTTGGCATCGAAAAAAACGCTCTCGGGTGCTTTAGAGTGCCGAGTTATTCACTGCGCATTAAGAAATGACCACCTCCAACGTTTGGTTTATGTTTTATAAGCATTTTTAATTTTATTGCTTAAATCGCATTTTCTCGGCGAGCTGAGCACTTTTTCTGAATTAATAATAATAATAATAATAAATTATATTTATAACGCACTTTACATTTGGGGGAATCTCAAAGTGCTACATGGCAGATAAAAAACAAGAAAACAAAACAAGGACAAGTTTAGAACAACTGGACGACAACCCAGATATGAGAAAAATTACGGAAATGCTAAGGTAAAGAGGTGAGTTTCAAGTCCAGTTTTGAAAGTGTCAGTGGATTGGGGTGCTCTTAGGTGGTCGGGGAGGGAGTTCCACAGTGTAGGGGCTGTATAGCAGAAGGCTCGGTCGCCCATGGTGCGCAGCTTGGTTTTAGGAACGTGGAGAAGGTGAGAATTGGATGAGCGGAGGCTTCGGGTGGCAGGTTTTGGGGCAAGGAGTTCTTTGAGGTATGGGGGAGCATGTCCAAGGATACAATGGTGAGTGAGGAGGGCGATCTTATAATCAATTCGGAATTTGATGGGGAGCCAGTGCAGAGAACGGAGGATGGGTGTGATGTGATTGCTTTTCCGCACCCCCATCAGGATCCTAGCAGCGCTGTTTTGAATGTACTGAAGCCTCTGGAGGCTCTTGCTAGGGATCCCGATGAGGAGTGCGTTACAATAGTCTATCCTTGAGGAGACAAAGGCGTGGACAAGTTTCTCAGCATCCGTCAGGGTAAGTGTGGGGCGGAGTTTGGAGATATTTCTGAGGTGGAAGAAGGAGGTTTTGCAGATGTGTTTTATGTGTGACTCAAGGTTGAGTTGAGGGTCCAGTTTCACACCCAGGTTGGTGACAGTGGCTGAGAGGGGAATAGTGAGACCGGCGAATAAGATGCTTGTTATTGGGCAGGTATGGATCTGATGGGGAGTGCCAATTAACATGGCTTGGGTTTTGTCACTGTTAACTTGCAGGAAGCTGAGATTCATCCACACCTTTATCTCCTCCAGACACAGGGAGAGGATGGATGAGGGAGATGGAGAAGGCTGGGTTATGGAGGGCGGGGGGTCAAGTTTGAGGTATAGCTGGGTGTCGTCCGCATATCAATGAAATGAGATGCCGAACTTCCTGATTATATTGCCGAGGGGTAGTATGTAGAGAGTGAAGAGGGTAGGACCGAGTACAGATCCCTGGGGGACACCGGAGGTGACAGTGTGAGTGTCGGATTTTTCCCCCCCAGGGAAACGTACTCGGTCCGGTTTGAGAGGTAGGACTGAAGCCAGGTTAGAGCAGTGCCAGAGAATCCAGTGGAGTGAAGCTGGTTAAGGAGGATATTGTGGTGGACAGTGTCAAATGCAGCGGACAGATCCAGCAGGATGAGAAGTGACGGGGAGCCTGCATCGGCAGCCATGAGAAGGTTGTTGGTGACCCTAACAAGTGCTGTTTCAGTGCTGTGGCCAGAGCGGAACCCGGATTGAAATTTCTCAGCGATGTTATTGCGGGTAAGATGAGTGTGAAGTTGGGCAGCTACCACTTTTTCCAGAACCTTGGAGAGGAACGGGAGTTTAGATATTGGTCTGTATGTCATGCCTCGTCCCCAGTTTTGGTTGTGTCATCGTTTCTGTGTCCGTGTGCTCGCCCCTCCCTTCCTGTGTGCCCTTGTGTAGAGTAATCACACGCACCTGCCTCTCGTTACCTGTGTTGTATTTAAGTTCTGTTTGAGTGTCACTCCCCGTCGGAGCATTGTCTGTGTATGTGTGTGTAACACGTGGACCATGCATGTCTCACGGTCACGGTTGGTTTTGTTCCTGTCTTTTGTTTCACAATTTAGTCTGTTAGTCTTGTTAGTTTGTTGGTTAGTCACGTCAGTTTGCTTAGTCTTTTTGAGTTTGTTGCAATAAACCCTGGTCCAAGCTGCACTTGGTCGCCCTGCTCCATTTCTCCACTCCAAAGCCGTGACAGAATGCTCCGACCATCACAGCGACCAGCGCTTGGACCTTCCAGGATCAGCTCCCGTCCGCGACCTGCAATCCACGCCCGTCGTTCGAGCAGGTTCCAGCGCCATGGGCTTCGCGGCCGCCATCAGAGTTCCTCCCGGTGCGACCGGCTCCGCCGTTCCCATCGGACTTCGCCCATCTGCGACGCCAGACTCGCGGCCGCCGTCGGACTTCGCTCCAGCGATGCCGGACCCACGGCCGCCATCAGGGTTCCTCCCGGCACCATCGGCTCGACGGCTGCCATCGGACTTTGCTCCAGCGACGCTGGACCCACGGCCGCCGTTGGTCTTTGTGCCAGCAGCGCCAGAACCTGCGATCATCACCCGACATCTAGAAAGGCAACATGCTTGACTCGTGCCGCTGCGCACAACTCCGCCTCCCCGAATCCCGCCGATTGTGGCTTTGTTTCCCCGGGTGTCCGCCGATTGCGGCTTTGTTTCCCCGGGTGTCCGCCGATAGCGGTTTTGTTTCCCCGGGTGTCCGCCGATAGCGGTTTTGTTTCCCCGGGTGTCCGCCGATTGCGGCTCTGTTTCCCCGGGTGTCCGCTGATTGCGGCTCTGTCTCCCCGGGTGTCCGCCGATTGCGGCTTTGTTTCCCCGGGTGTCCGCCGATAGCGGTTTTGTTTCCCCGGGCGTCCGCCGATTGCGGTTTTGTTTCCCCGGGTGTCCGCCGATTGCGGCTCTGTTTCCCCGGGTGTCCGCCGATTGCGGTTTTGTTTCCCCGGGTGTCCGCCGATTGCGGCTCTGTTTCCCCGGGTGTCTGCCGATTGCGGCTCCGTTTGCCCTAGTCGCCGCCCGAGTGCGGCTCTCTGCCCCTAGTCGCCGCCCGAGTGCGGCTCTCTGCCCCTAGTCGCCGCCCGAGTGCGGCTCTCTGCCCCTAGCCGCCCCCCGAGTGCGGCTCTCTGCCCCTAGTCGCCGCCCCTGTGCGGCTCTCTGCCCCTAGTCGCCGCCCCCCGAGTGCGGCTCTCTGCCCCTAGTCACCGCCGCCCGAGTGCGGCTCTCTGCCCCTAGTCGCCGCCCCAGTGCGGCTCTCTGCCCCTGGTCGCCACCCCTGTGCGGCTTTCTGCCCCTAGTCGCCGCCCCCCGAGTGCGGCTCTCTGCCCCTAGTCGCCGCCCCCCGAGTGCGGCTCTCTGCCCCTAGTCACCGCCGCCCGAGTGCGGCTCTCTGCCCCTAGTCACCGCCGCCCGAGTGCGGCTCTCTGCCCCTAGTCGCCGCCGCCCCCCCGAGTGCGGCTCTCTGCCCCTAGTCGCCGCCCCCCGAGTGCGGCTCTCTGCCCCTAGTCGCCGCCCCCCGAGTGCGGCTCTCTGCCCCTAGTCGACGCCCCCCGAGTGCGGCTCTCTGCACCTAGTCGTCGCCCGAGTGCGGCTATCTGCCCCCCCGCCCCCCCGCGTGCCGTCGTGAGGGATTGGATTTTTGGGACGTCGGGAGCCGTCCCTTGTGGGGGGGGTTCTGTCATGCCTCGTCCCCAGTTTTGGTTGTGTCATCGTTTCTGTGTCCGTGTGCTCGCCCCTCCCTTCCTGTGTGCCCTTGTGTAGAGTAATCACACGCACCTGCCTCTCGTTACCTGTGTTGTATTTAAGTTCTGTTTGAGTGTCACTCCCCGTCGGAGCATTGTCTGTGTATGTGTGTGTAACACGTGGACCATGCATGTCTCACGGTCACGGTTGGTTTTGTTCCTGTCTTTTGTTTCACAATTTAGTCTGTTAGTCTTGTTAGTTTGTTGGTTAGTCACGTCAGTTTGCCTAGTCTTTTTGAGTTTGTTGCAATAAACCCTGGTCCAAGCTGCACTTGGTCGCCCTGCTCCATTTCTCCACTCCGAAGCCGTGACACTGTAGTTGGCAAGGTTGTCCGGGTCAAGTGAGGGTTTTTTGAGCAGGGGGTTAATAATGGCAGTCTTCAGTGCAGGGCGTACAGAGCCAGACTGGAGTGAGAGGTTGATGACATTGGTTATTAGAATTGTGCCGCTCCCGTCAATCTGGTTAGGTTGGCATCGAAAAAAACGCTCTCGGGTGCTTTAGAGTGCCGAGTTTATCACTGCGCATGAAGAAATGACCACCTCCAACGTTTGGTTTATGTTTTATAAGCATTTTTAATTTTATTGCTTAAATCGCATTTTCTCGGCGAGCTGAGCGCTTTTTTCTGAATTGTGCCGCTCCCGTCACTCTGGTTAGGTTGGCATCGAAAAAAACGCTCTCGGGTGCTTTAGAGTGCCGAGTTTATCACTGCGCATGAAGAAATGACCACCTCCAACGTTTGGTTTATGTTTTATAAGCATTTTTAATTTTATTGCTTAAATCGCATTTTCTCGGTGAGCTGAGCGCTTTTTCTGAATTGTGCCGCTCCCGTCACTCTGGTTAGGTTGGCATCGAAAAAAACGCTCTCGGGTGCTTTAGAGTGCCGAGTTTATCACTGCGCATGAAGAAATGACCACCTCCAACGTTTGGTTTATGTTTTATAAGCATTTTTAATTTTATTGCTTAAATCGCATTTTCTCGGCGAGCTGAGCACTTTTTCTGAATTGTGCCGCTCCCGTCACTCTGGTTAGGTTGGCATCGAAAAAACGCTCTCGGGTGCTTTAGAGTGCCGAGTTATTCACTGCGCATGAAGAAATGACCACCTCCAACGTTTGGTTTATGTTTTATAAGCATTTTTAATTTTATTGCTTAAATCGCATTTTCTCGGCGAGCTGAGCGCTTTTTCTGAATTGTGCCGCTCCCGTCACTCTGGTTAGGTTGGCATCGAAAAAAAACGCTCTCGGGTGCTTTAGAGTGCCGAGTTTATCACTGCGCATGAAGAAATGACCACCTCCAACGTTTGGTTTATGTTTAATAAGCATTTTTAATTTTATTGCTTAAATGGCATTTTCTCGGCGAGCTGAGCACTTTTTCTGAATTGTGCCGCTCCCGTCACTCTGGTTAGGTTGGCATCGAAAAAAACGTTCTCGGGTGCTTTAGAGTGCCGAGTTATTCACTGCGCATGAAGAAATGACCACCTCCAACGTTTGGTTTATGTTTAATAAGCATTTTTAATTTTATTGCTTAAATCGCATTTTCTCGGCGAGCTGAGCACTTTTTCTGAATTGTGCCGCTCCCGTCACTCTGGTTAGGTTGGCATCGAAAAAAACGCTCTCGGGTGCTTTAGAGTGCCGAGTTTTTTACTGCGCATTAAGAAATGACCACCTCCAACGTTTGGTTTATGTTTTTTAAGCATTTTTAATTTTATTGCTTAAATCGCATTTTCTCGGCGAGCTGAGCACTTTTTCTGAATTGTGCCGCTCCCGTCACTCTGGTTAGGTTGGCATCGAAAAAAACGCTCTCGGGTGCTTTAGAGTGCCGAGTTATTCACTGCGCATGAAGAAATGACCACCTCCAACGTTTGGTTTATGTTTTATAAGCATTTTTAATTTTATTGCTTAAATCGCATTTTCTCGGCGAGCTGAGCACTTTTTCTGAATTGTGCCGCTCCCGTCACTCTGGTTAGGTTGGCATAGAAAAAAACGCTCTCGGGTGCTTTAGAGTGCCGAGTTATTCACTGCGCATGAAGAAATGACCACCTCCAACGTTTGGTTTATGTTTTATAAACATTTTTAATTTTATTGCTTAAATCGCATTTTCTCGGCGAGCTGAGCACTTTTTCTGAATTGTGCCGCTCCCGTCACTCTGGTTAGGTTGGCATCGAAAAAAAACGCTCTCGGGTGCTTTAGAGTGCCGAGTTTATCACTGCGCATGAAGAAATGACCACCTCCAACGTTTGGTTTATGTTTTATAAGCATTTTTAATTGTATTGTGAGGTAAATTTTGGATTCTATGCGTCACTGTATGTCACCTTAAATGGCGACCTTGCAGCAGTGAGAAGACCCTAAGCTATTTTTGCGGTACAGAGAAGATCTAGTTTCAGCAATGTGTAGGTGCTTAGAATATGGAAGGGCCATTCGTCCGTGACCAGGAATACCTTTGTCCATGCACTTTTAAGGGCATCGGAAGTAACCAATAGAGTGAGACTCGGACCGCAGCGTTTGTCTTACGAGGTACAAATGATGGGGGAGAACAGATAGAGGGGGGTCAAGAACGCGAAGAGGAGAGCGCGAAGAGCAAGGGGCGCGCAAGGCGCAGGGGCGCAAGGGGCAAGAGCAAGAAGCGCGAGGGCCTTTTTGGGGCGAACATCTGTGCTGTCAAGAGCTGAAACATCTTTGCTCTTGGGGCCACCCTAACTTTTGGAGAGACATCACTTTGACATCGGTTGAATAAATCTTGTGTCACCGAAGTGCTTCCTTACCCGGACCAGCCATCGTCCACTGAGTGTTTTTTTGGAGACCAGCGAAACAACAAAGACCATTCACCACATTTTTGGCGTCACGAACAGGATTCGTGTTCCCCTGGGGAATTCCTGCCCGCTTCCTGAGCGAGAATCCAGCGGTCGGCCAGCGGCTGTCATTAAGGTGAGATGCTTCGCCCACAGTCGCCGCGATATGCTCGATTCTTGGACAGGTGGGGGGTCGGCCCCTTGAGGGGGCAGTTACAACCGAATCTGATGTGGCCATGAGCTGTCTCGGGAGTAAGTTGTCTCTCCCAGTCAAAAAGTCGTCATAATTCGACTTTCGAAGGGGGAGTGGCCCCAAATAGAAGCAGCAAAGGAAAAATAAAATAAAAATAGAAAAATAAATAAAAATAAGAAATAAAAAGTGAACAGTAACTTAAAAATTAATGGGGAATGTGCACAGTGGAGTGAGTGACATGTCTGGTGAGAATGATGAATGATGAAAAAGAAAAAAGCCCGAAGTAGTGTGGCTCGTGACGGGACAGGTTGTCAGGGACATCGCTGTTGACCGTCACAATAAAAGAATAGTAGAAAGTCCCATAAAACGTGGACTTTAGTTTGGCGACAGAGGATAGAAATGTTAGCTGTGTGAATGAGGCGAAAACACAGATACGATTGAACACTGTTGCGACAGGAAACGACCCGCCCCAGATGCAGTTCCTGGAAAAGCTGAGACACTGCAGTCGCACTCAGTGGCCGTACGGGCCAAGTGCGCACCTGTGGAGAGTTTCGGTGGCCGGGTTAGTCTCCGTCAAAAGTCCAACAAAAAAAGGGAGGCTTGCGCTGACCGCGTTTGGCAAATAGGAAAAGTGCGCAGCCTTGGCATCCGTAACTGTGAGCATGAATGTGGAAGTGACCCGGTCAGACCCTTTTTTAAGGGTGCCGAAGTGGTCCGGTCAGACCCAGTTATGGGTGCCGAGATCCGGTCAGATTTTAAGGGTACCGAGGAAAATAAAGCGCGCGTAAGCCACGTCGTTTGGACACTGATCGAATTAGAAGTGTGTGGGGGTTACAAGGCTCCTCGATTTAAACGCTGGTGCAAGAAAATGGCAGAGTAAACTCGGTGGGCTGTCATTTTTGAATACCGAGGTAGCTGGTGCGTTATCGCGGCAACGGTCCGATCCCGATTTGTCGAGGCGCACTGTAATAGCATGCACGTCTGTCAAAGTTTGATAAATTTGAGCTTGCGACAAAACCGCTATTGGACGATGGTTTTGTGCGGCTGCTGTGTGAAAATGGAAAACGTGGAAAAGAGGCCTCTGGGGGGTTTAGTAGTCATATAAAAAGTAATTTGTGTGCACACTTAAGTTAAATTCTGCAGAATAAAGGGGAAATATACAGCGCTATTAGGAACGAAACGAAACAAAAAGTTAAGTAAGACGTGCGTATTTGTCAGTGCATCTGCGCTGATGACAGCTAAAATGACCAAACTGCTAAGCAGCAGTTGGAAAGAAGCAAAATGTGGAATGGATTCGAATCCCGTTGTATGTCTTTTGTGTCCCTGTGTAATCTTTGTGAACTCTGTCAGCTTAATGTTGTCTGTTTGAGCTTCCGAATGAATGGACGCTTGATGTGTGTACTTGTTGGGCCCAGTAAGTGCGTGTGTGCGTGCGTAAATGGGTGTGTGTGCGTGCGTGCTCGTGAGTGCGTGCGTGTGTGTGGTTATGCTCATGAGCGTGCATGGGTGTGAGCGCGTGCTTGTAGAAGCAGCAAAAGGAACGGATAAGGATGGTGTGCTCTCGTTGCTTTGGGCGCGTGCCCGCCTGCGCTGCACGCGCGGGGAGGGGGATCCGGCCCCCTGGGCGGCAGGGTGGCCAACCTGTACCTGCCCACTGTGTTTCAGGCTGGCCCCTCCCCGCGCGGGTGACGTCGGGGCGGTGCGAACGGCTGGAGTTGTGCCCATTTTAGGGGCCTGCGTGGCCAGCAGCGAAAGGAACTATGACAAAATGATGGAAGACGGAATGCTGAAGGAGTAAAAGAATGCATGACCAACTGGAGAAATAGGAGCATGCGTGTGTTAATCAATACGACATGAATATAGATGTATCTAAAGAAAAACATGCTGCGACGACAGCAAGCGGTGGCAGAAGAGTGTGGCCCCCTCGTAAATAATGGGGGACCCCTCTAAGGCCAGCTGACGCTCCTTTTAGCATTCTGAGAGGAATAGGAAATTGGATCTGACGAAAAGCTCAACTTATTAATTTAAATTGCTGAAAGGATGACAAAATTGAAAACAAATTATTGATACTCGTTTCTTTGGGGCTCTCCTCAATACTTCTGATTTTCTCGTTACATAAAAAACCTGAGACGGCGGATACATCCGTTGTCTCATGGAGGACATAGAGACACAGCATGAACTTAGAATTAATGTTTAACAGCCGTCTAACAGGTGGAGTAGGAGCATGCGAGGGCTAACCACTACAACACAAATATAGGTGATTTGAGTGTCTAAAGAAAACTCAACCGGTCAACACTAATTTGTGAGAGCAAGAGCGGTATCAAGTCCTCACTTGCACAGCAGCAGCTGGAATTAAAGGAATTTTCTGGATTTAGACATAAGACTGAATTGTATGCATGGAGAGCCTGCTCGTAAATTGCGTTGGCCCGACAAGGCTGACCATTGCCCACTTTAACAAGACGCACAGGTCAAAAGCAGCAAGTTCAAAATAGAGGAGGAGATGCCAACGAGGAGAGATTGGATTTGGTAGTAATCTGGTGGTTCTTTTAATACTCTTGTAAAAGTATGCTCGGTAGAAATAAATTAGCGATAGGAGCAATTCAGAAGTCCAAAAGTAAGAAACTCAAATGAAAACCACGTTCTAGATTCGAATAATGGAGCCTAACTGGAGCATGGGAAAAGTGATCAGCTGAGAAATTGCCTTTGATGTAGTGGCAGAGAATTAAAAATTCAAGATGGTCCAGTAATATCGGTAAGTGAGCATAACACCAATAATACTGAGGCCAAACCAGAGAGGATGCAATGTTTGGAACATGACTTAATTATGAATAATGTACATTCTGTACGCAAAATTGGGAAACTTTATCTGAAATTAAAGGCTCAAACCAGGAAAGGTGAAAAGATGATAGAGAGGATTGCATAAAATCAAAGGCAGGAAAACAAACAATAGAATGTAGCCTGAAATTAGGATGAGCTTCTGGAAATCACAGTATAATTGAGAGAAATCACAGTTAAGACTTGCAATTTTAAGTTTGGGGTAATCTGCCACTTTAAAATTCTTCACATAAGGTCCATCACAATACAGCCGAGAGCTCATGAAGGAAAGGCAACGTTTTTCTCAAATATATTAAATTGTTGTTAATAGGAGAATTGGAAGTTTGATTAACAAAAGGTACTAGGTAATTAATGGCTAATTGGAAGACGATATTTAAGTTTGGTTTCCCAGTCCGTCTTTTCCAGTATCCAGCAGTGACCCTGAAACTCGATCCCGAGACTCCACCGACAGCTGAGAACAACAAGAAAACGGTGCATGGCTCTGAAGCACCTTCGACCTTTTGCAAGAGCAAAGAAGGACTATATTTGTGCTTGGGGGGAGCACAACGCTCCGGAGGAAAACGACATCCTCTGAGGCGAGAGTGAAGAAACTTACAAGATGTGAATGGACTCAGTTGAAAATGGACTCATCCGAGAGTGAGGAATGAGTTGCCTCTGAGGCTACAACTAAAGACAACAACTTGAAAATGAGGTGCGGCGAAAGACCCATGAGACATGAAATGTGCAACAAGCGAACTGGACTCCTTGCTGGGGCGTAATCAATACTTGGTGGGGCTTGAGTCGAAGTGAATGGAAGCTTGCTTGGGCACTGAACTTGACACAACTGAGGAGTCTTGATAAAAGATAAATAAATAAATCAGGAACAAAAGGTGTAGTGTTACAGAAAAAGGGAAAGGATCATAATCAGAGGATAAATTTGGATAAAACAGGCCAAATTGTATGAAGTAAGAGTAGGATCACATTTAGTCCACCCAGCTTAACAATTAGACATAGAGTCATTGACAAATTGGAGATGAAAATAGGACATTAGGACCCAATAGGATGCAGTCAAGAGGTGGCTAAATTGTACAATGGACCTGATTATTATTAATTAATAAAATTAGAAGTTAATTACACCTCACGGGGAATTCTGGTGTCAGAAAGTCCGATAAGTTCAAGGAATAACAGCCATGGAAACTTTTGACAGTTAAGAATAATGCGGCATAAGAGTCACACAAAATGACAGTTAACGAGGTGACAAACGTGATAGGACTCAAATAACAAATGCATTGACAAGGCAAAGTGAAAACACCATAGGGGAGTAGACTGTCGGAGGGACCCTTTTGAGTATCTTTACCCAGCGGTTCGATCAGAATGATTGATTAGGATAAAATTATTTAAGGACCATCTGAGGCTGCTTCTTTCCCCATGCTCACCCTTGAACAGGCTCAGCAGTAGAAATAACTGAATTTGTTAGGCATTTAATTGACAGTTTTACGGTAAAAGTGAGGAACGATTGTATGAAATATTTAATCGAGAAGATCATCCAGAAATGAAGTGTTACCTTCAATATTCACTGATTGCCTACTCACTTACACATACTAAATTTGTTTGGTGTGGAATGAGAGCTGAGCGATGAAGGCGACTGAATTGGCACTTGTGTGGTTAAGAATGTGTATGTGTGTCTGGGACAGGGTGAAAGGCCAAAGTATTCTGGAGTTGGGGTGAAAGGGTCACAGTTGAGGGTAAGATTCCTCTCACATGAGACTGGAACACCCAAGTTTGATGAGTGATGAGTTGTAACCTTAACCAACAGCTGATGGTTAATCAGAGGCACCATGAACAACAAAATAGTTCATGGAGAAGGCCCATTTCAGCAACACGAATGGACAAGACAGGACTAATATCAAACACTAAGACAATGGACGATATGACGTGACAGACTTGGACTCACCCGACGGGATGACTGACTAGGTGGATGACAACCAAACATTTGAAACTTAAGCTTGCTTGTGGCAAGTGCAAGCTTTGCTTTGTTTCTGTGCGTCACTTGACTTATTGCAGCATCAACCACCAGCCAAGGAGCAGATTGCTGGCTGTTTTATAACTTGTAATAATTTTGCAGGTTGGCGATTGCAGTCTTGGAGAGTTTATATTGAATGCACGTGAAAATGTTAACCCTAACCCTTTTGATTTTTGTGATGATTGAGGATTTTCAGGACAGAATCCCCGGGCGCCTTGATTCGTTGTGTGTCTATGTTTTATTTTGATACTCTATGCCTGTGTACTTTTTGTGAGCAAAAGGGTCCGCTGTCAGCAGGGCTGTATGCTCACTGGCAGGAGTGCGATGATTTTTGTTTGTGTTGCCGAGTGTGAGGTGAACAGTCAATTTTCAGGAACTTGGGGATGACGGTTCTGGATGAGTGAAAGGTTCGACAAACTGGCTGCGGGACGTATGATGATGCGGTAGGACGTTTTGCCGGTTCCTTTTTGAATGCCTGGTGACACATTGAGTGAATGTGTCAGAGGGGGGAGTTACATTTAAATGAGTAAGTAGATATAAAAGCTATTTGTGACATTCAAGGTTTTTTCGGATTCAATTATTTTTGAGGCTTTAACAGGACATGCCAGAATTCAACAGGTAGTGATGGAAGGAGCAGAAGAAGCAGCTCGAAAGGAAAGGAGTTACTGGGAGACAACAATCTGGAATGGATGCAAAGCGTGGTAACAATCTAGCGACAGTAACGGTTAAAGTGTCAACGGAAAAGCACGAATGATGACAAATCATACAGCTAATAGGGATTAGACTGCAGCGCAATAGACAACAAATGTTTGGAAGGTAATTAAATAAAATAGGAAACTGGACCAGAAACAAGCAATAGGGATAATTTCTTAACATATGAATGCATTAAAGCTGCTATGAAAGGGAAGGTATTTAAGAACACATTTTAAGAGGGTTAATTTGCATAACAAATGTTGAAAAGAGTTGAATAGGTAAATCATTTTGGGAAGATTACAGGTTCATTCAAAAGGGCGACTTATTTGAACAGTAAGATGACTTGAAGGGGAGACAAAGATAAGGTACATAAACAAATTGGGTGAACAAAACTGACAGGACTGATGCCCATTTGAGAATACTGAGAAAAATTGGATTCAAAGAGGAAAATTTGGAGTAAAAATTAAGATTTGAACTAGGAAAATCAATTGCAAAGACTGATTGACAGGGCTTCAGACAGGGACAGCTGAAGCAGGAAAGACTAACTTGAACAGGCAGAAGTTACTCTGCTACAGGACGGATCTTGCGAGACCGACAACACGACGAGAAATAAGGGGGATTATTCATAACTCCAAGGGGGAGTGTTTGTTTGTTTGTTTGTTTGTTTGTTTCAGGGATCACGTGGGCCTCTGGATCATAGGAGTAGATGCCGAGAACGCCTCGGAGGTTCTACTGAGCACTTCGATGAGACGACGACCACCAGTCGTCCCCGTGCCCCAATCAACCCCAAAAGAGAAGATTTAGTTTGCAGACGACTGGTTATGGAGATGTCGTCTACTGGGGGTGACCGAAGGGGGCCGGGAGGACTTCCGGCCTACGCTGGGCATTGCTGCTTTTTTCATTGCAACTCAAGGTTTTGTGCGGTTGTCATCGTTGAATACTGGCAGTGGCTCCCGATTATTGCAGACCCCGTGGACGCTGACCAGGGCCTGGAAAGAGACTCTGAGGACGGTGGAGTGGACATAAAGATTTTGGATGGACAGCAGGCCCTGAGCAGTGATCCCGGGGCAAATTCACTACTGAGCATTCAGTGGACTGGACTTTGCATCGACAGGCATTTACATATGCAAGGGGGGCAACACTGAGGGCGCTTCAACGTTTCAGTATGATGTGATATTGCGTCAATATTTTATCAATCAGTACTTTATCTGATGACTACATGCTGCAATTACGTTATCTTATTCATTTAGCTTTTCACATGTTAACATTGACAATGCAGTTTGACTGTTTACTGGTCGGTGAACTTGTCATTTCTTTTCCTTCTGTTTTGTGAGCTCATACTGTTTTGTGGATTGTGATATGTGCCAAGACTCCTTGTACCTGGCTGACGCCAGGTGGAAGGAATCACTGAGGATGTCAGAGAGGGCCTCCGTCTTTTTCCATGTCATTAGACTGGCAGGGTTTTTTCTCGAGGGAGGGCCGGCAACTTTTTGAGGTTTCTAACGGACCACACCAAATTCATTGCTTCATTAATTATCGACGGTATTGAGATATTACCTAAGGGGGGTGGTTATCGTCATTTGAATAATGTGGACTTCAATTTTCTTTATTTGTGGTTCCTGAGAGGCCTCAGATTGCTGTCAGGGAGCAATTGGATACCAAAGTAGTTTGAGCTTTCCTAGTTAAAATAACCTTAAGTAGCATGCCTCGAGCGTGATATAGGCTGTGCAGGTATAGGCCAAATTGTAGACGTGATCAGAAAATTTGGTTGGGTGAAGATTTTTGGATGTTTACCGATGTCATCTCTTTTTGGACCGTTTTCGGGACATTTATAAAGTCCCGGAGGGGGGAATGAGGTAAATTTTGGATTCTATGCGTCACTGTATGTCACCTTAAATGGCAACCTTGCAGCAGTGAGAAGACCCTAAGCTATTTTTGCGGTACAGAGAAGATCTAGTTTCAGCAATGTGTAGGTGCTTAGAATATGGAAGGGCCATTCGTCCGTGACCAGGAATACCTTTGTCCATGCACTTTTAAGGGCATCGGAAGTAACCAATAGAGTGAGACTCGGACCGCAGCTGTTGTCTTACGAGGTACAAATGATGGGGGAGAACAGATAGAGGGGGGTCAAGAACGCAAAGAGGAGAGCGCGAAGAGCAAGGGGCGCGCAAGGCGCAGGGGCGCAAGGGGCAAGAGCAAGAAGCGCGAGGGCCTTTTTGGGGCGAACATCTGTGCTGCCAAGAGCTGAAACATCTTTGCTCTTGGGGCCACCCTAACTTTTGGAGAGACATCACTTTGACATCGGTTGAATAAATCTTTTCCCAATCAGCCGTGTGTCACCGAAGTGCTTCCTTACCCGGACCAGCCATCATCCACTGAGTGTTTTTTTGGAGACCAGCGAAACAACAAAGACCATTCACCACAATTGCTTAAATCGCATTTTCTCGGCGAGCTGAGCACTTTTTCTGAATTGTGCCGCTCCCGTCACTCTGGTTAGGTTGGCATCGAAAAAAACGCTCTCGGGTGCTTTAGAGTGCCGAGTTATTCACTGCGCATGAAGAAATGACCACCTCCAACGTTTGGTTTATGTTTAATAAGCATTTTTAATTTTATTGCTTAAATCGCATTTTCTCGGCGAGCTGAGCACTTTTTCTGAATTGTGCCGCTCCCGTCACTCTGGTTAGGTTGGCATCGAAAAAAACGCTCTCGGGTGCTTTAGAGTGCCGAGTTTATCACTGCGCATGAAGAAATGACCACCTCCAACGTTTGGTTTATGTTTTATAAGCATTTTTAATTTTATTGCTTAAATCGCATTTCCTCGGCGAGCTGAGCACTTTTTCTGAATTGTGCCGCTCCCGTCACTCTGGTTAGGTTGGCATCGAAAAAAACGCTCTCGGGTGCTTTAGAGTGCCGAGTTATTCACTGCGCATGAAGAAATGACCACCTCCAACGTTTGGTTTATGTTTTATAAGCATTTTTAATTTTATTGCTTAAATCGCATTTTCTCGGCGAGCTGAGCACTTTTTCTGAATTGTGCCGCTCCCGTCACTCTGGTTAGGTTGGCATCGAAAAAAACGCTCTCGGGTGCTTTAGACTGCCGAGTTTATCACTGCGCATGAAGAAATGACCACCTCCAACGTTTGGTTTATGTTTAATAAGCATTTTTAATTTTATTGCTTAAATCGCATTTTCTCGGCGAGCTGAGCACTTTTTCTGAATTGTGCCGCTCCCGTCACTCTGGTTAGGTTGGCATCGAAAAAAACGCTCTCGGGTGCTTTAGAGTGCCGAGTTTATCACTGCGCATGAAGAAATGACCACCTCCAACGTTTGGTTTATGTTTTATAAGCATTTTTAATTTTATTGCTTAAATCGCATTTTCTCGGCGAGCTGAGCACTTTTTCTGAACTGTGCCGCTCCCGTCACTCTGGTTAGGTTGGCATCGAAAAAAAAAGCTCTCGGGTGCTTTAGAGTGCCGAGTTTATTACTGCGCATTAAGAAATGACCACCTCCAACTTTTGGTTTATGTTTTATAAGCATTTTTAATTTTATTGCTTAAATCGCATTTTCTCGGCGAGCTGAGCACTTTTTCTGAATTGTGCCGCTCCCGTCACTCTGGTTAGGTTGGCATCGAAAAAAACGCTCTCGGGTGCTTTAGAGTGCCGAGTTATTCACTGCGCATGAAGAAATGACCACCTCCAACGTTTGGTTTATGTTTTATAAGCATTTTTAATTTTATTGCTTAAATCGCATTTTCTCGGCGAGCTGAGCACTTTTTCTGAATTGTGCCGCTCCCGTCACTCTGGTTAGGTTGGCATCGAAAAAAACGCTCTCGGGTGCTTTAGACTGCCGAGTTTATCACTGCGCATGAAGAAATGACCACCTCCAACGTTTGGTTTATGTTTAATAAGCATTTTTAATTTTATTGCTTAAATCGCATTTTCTCGGCGAGCTGAGCACTTTTTCTGAATTGTGCCGCTCCCGTCACTCTGGTTAGGTTGGCATCGAAAAAAACGCTCTCGGGTGCTTTAGAGTGCCGAGTTTATCACTGCGCATGAAGAAATGACCACCTCCAACGTTTGGTTTATGTTTTATAAGCATTTTTAATTTTATTGCTTAAATCGCATTTTCTCGGCGAGCTGAGCACTTTTTCTGAATTGTGCCGCTCCCGTCACTCTGGTTAGGTTGGCATCGAAAAAAAAAGCTCTCGGGTGCTTTAGAGTGCCGAGTTTATTACTGCGCATTAAGAAATGACCACCTCCAACTTTTGGTTTATGTTTTATAAGCATTTTTAATTTTATTGCTTAAATCGCATTTTCTCGGCGAGCTGAGCACTTTTTCTGAATTGTGCCGCTCCCGTCACTCTGGTTAGGTTGGCATCGAAAAAAACGCTCTCGGGTGCTTTAGAGTGCCGAGTTATTCACTGCGCATGAAGAAATGACCACCTCCAACGTTTGGTTTATGTTTTATAAGCATTTTTAATTTTATTGCTTAAATCGCATGCATTTTCTCGGCGAGCTGAGCACTTTTTCTGAATTGTGCCGCTCCCGTCACTCTGGTTAGGTTGGCATCGAAAAAAACGCTCTCGGGTGCTTTAGAGTGCCGAGTTTATCACTGCGCATGAAGAAATGACCACCTCCAACGTTTGGTTTATGTTTTATAAGCATTTTTAATTTTATTGCTTAAATCGCATTTTCTCGGCGAGCTGAGCGCTCTTTCTGAATTGTGCCGCTCCCGTCACTCTGGTTAGGTTGGCATCGAAAAAAACGCTCTCGGGTGCTTTAGAGTGCCGAGTTTATCACTGTGCATGAAGAAATGACCACCTCCAACGTTTGGTTTATGTTTTATAAGCATTTTTAATTTTATTGCTTAAATCGCATTTTCTCGGCGAGCTGAGCACTTTTTCTGAATTGTGCCGCTCCCGTCACTCTGGTTAGGTTGGCATCGAAAAAAACGCTCTCGGGTGCTTTAGAGTGCCGAGTTTATCACTGCGCATGAAGAAATGACCACCTCCAACGTTTGGTTTATGTTTTATAAGCATTTTTAATTTTATTGCTTAAATCGCATTTTCTCGGCGAGCTGAGCACTTTTTCTGAATTGTGCCGCTCCCGTCACTCTGGTTAGGTTGGCATCGAAAAAAACGCTCTCGGGTGCTTTAGAGTGCCGAGTTATTCACTGCGCATGAAGAAATGACCACCTCCAACGTTTGGTTTATGTTTTATAAGCATTCTTAATTTTATTGCTTAAATCGCATTTTCTCGGCGAGCTGAGCACTTTTTCTGAATTGTGCCGCTCCCGTCACTCTGGTTAGGTTGGCATCGAAAAAAACGCTCTCGGGTGCTTTAGAGTGCCGAGTTTATCACTGCGCATGAAGAAATGACCACCTCCAACGTTTGGTTTATGTTTAATAAGCATTTTTAATTTTATTGCTTAAATCGCATTTTCTCGGCGAGCTGAGCACCTTTTCTGAATTGTGCCGCTCCCGTCACTCTGGTTAGGTTGGCATTGAAAAAAACGCTCTCGGGTGCTTTAGAGTGCCGAGTTTATCACTGCGCATGAAGAAATGACCACCTCCAACGTTTGGTTTATGTTTTATAAGCATTTTTAATTTTATTGCTTAAATCGCATTTTCTCGGCGAGCTGAGCACTTTTTCTGAATTGTGCCGCTCCCGTCACTCTGGTTAGGTTGGCATCGAAAAAAACGCTCTCGGGTGCTTTAGAGTGCCGAGTTTATTACTGCGCATTAAGAAATGACCACCTCCAACGTTTGGTTTATGTTTTATAAGCATTTTTAATTTTAATGCTTAAATCGCATTTTCTCGGCGAGCTGAGCACTTTTTCTGAATTGTGCCGCTCCCGTCACTCTGGTTAGGTTGGCATCGAAAAAAACGCTCTCGGGTGCTTTAGAGTGCCGAGTTTATCACTGCGCATTAAGAAATGACCACCTCCAACGTTTGGTTTATGTTTTATAAGCATTTTTAATTTTATTGCTTAAATCGCATTTTCTCGGCGAGCTGAGCACTTTTTCTGAATTGTGCCGCTCCCGTCACTCTGGTTAGGTTGGCATCGAAAAAAACGCTCTCGGGTGCTTTAGAGTGCCGAGTTATTCACTGCGCATGAAGAAATGACCACCTCCAACGTTTGGTTTATGTTTAATAAGCATTTTTAATTTTATTGCTTAAATCGCATTTTCTCGCCGAGCTGAGCACTTTTTCTGAATTGTGCCGCTCCCGTCACTCTGGTTAGGTTGGCATCGAAAAAAACGCTCTCGGGTGCTTTAGAGTGCCGAGTTTATCACTGCGCATGAAGAAATGACCACCTCCAACGTTTGGTTTATGTTTAATAAGCATTTTTAATTTTATTGCTTAAATCGCATTTTCTCGGCGAGCTGAGCACTTTTTCTGAATTGTGCCGCTCCCGTCACTCTGGTTAGGTTGGCATCGAAAAAAACGCTCTCGGGTGCTTTAGAGTGCCGAGTTTATTACTGCGCATTAAGAAATGACCACCTCCAACGTTTGGTTTATGTTTTATAAGCATTTTTAATTTTAATGCTTAAATCGCATTTTCTCGGCGAGCTGAGCACTTTTTCTGAATTGTGCCGCTCCCGTCACTC
The DNA here is from genome assembly GCF_033458585.1 of Syngnathus typhle. Classification (NCBI taxonomy): domain Eukaryota; kingdom Metazoa; phylum Chordata; class Actinopteri; order Syngnathiformes; family Syngnathidae; genus Syngnathus; species Syngnathus typhle. The sequence continues at coordinate 15,322,806 of NC_083747.1, read as the reverse complement.
TGGTTAGGTTGGCATCGAAAAAAACGCTCTCGGGTGCTTTAGAGTGCCGAGTTTATCACTGCGCATTAAGAAATGACTACCTCCAACGTTTGGTTTATGTTTTATAAGCATTTTTAATTTTATTGCTTAAATCGCATTTTCTCGGCGAGCTGAGCACTTTTTCTGAATTGTGCCGCTCCCGTCACTCTGGTTAGGTTGGCATCGAAAAAAACGCTCTCGGGTGCTTTAGAGTGCCGAGTTATTCACTGCGCATGAAGAAATGACCACCTCCAACGTTTGGTTTATGTTTTATAAGCATTTTTAATTTTATTGCTTAAATCGCATTTTCTCGCCGAGCTGAGCACTTTTTCTGAATTGTGCCGCTCCCGTCACTCTGGTTAGGTTGGCATCGAAAAAAACGCTCTCGGGTGCTTTAGAGTGCCAAGTTTATCACTGCGCATGAAGAAATGACCACCTCCAACGTTTGGTTTATGTTTTATAAGCATTTTTAATTTTATTGCTTAAATCGCATTTTCTCGACGAGCTGAGTGCTTTTGTGCCGCTCCCGTCACTCTGGTTAGGTTGGCATCGAAAAAAACGCTCTCGGGTGCTTTAGAGTGCCGAGTTATTCACTGCGCATTAAGAAATGACCACCTCCAACGTTTGGTTTATGTTTTGTAAGCATTTTTAATTGTATTGCTTAAATCGCATTTTCTCGGCGAGCTGAGCACTTTTTCTGAATTGTGCCGCTCCCGTCACTCTGGTTAGGTTGGCATCGAAAAAAACGCTCCCGGGTGCTTTAGAGTGCCAAGTTATTCACTGCGCATGAAGAAATGACCACCTCCAACGTTTGGTTTATGTTTTATAAGCATTTTTAATTTTATTGCTTAAATCGCATTTTCTCGGCGAGCTGAGCGCTTTTTCTGAATTGTGCCGCTCCCGTCACTCTGGTTAGGTTGGCATCGAAAAAAACGCTCTCGGGTGCTTTAGAGTGCCGAGTTTATTACTGCGCATTAAGAAATGACCACCTCCAACGTTTGGTTTATGTTTTATAAGCATTTTTAATTGTATTGCCTAAATCGCATTTTCTCGGCGAGCTGAGCACTTTTTCTGAATTGTGCCGCTCCCGTCACTCTGGTTAGGTTGGCATCGAAAAAAACGCTCTCGGGTGCTTTAGAGTGCCGAGTTTATTACTGCGCATTAAGAAATGACCACCTCCAACGTTTGGTTTATGTTTTATAAGCATTTTTAATTTTATTGCTTAAATCGCATTTTTTCGGCGAGCTGCGCACTTTTTCTGAATTGTGCCGCTCCCGTCACTCTGGTTAGGTTGGCATCGAAAAAAACGCTCTCGGGTGCTTTAGAGTGCCGAGTTTATCACTGCGCATGAAGAAATGACCACCTCCAACGTTTGGTTTATGTTTAATAAGCATTTTTAATTTTATTGCTTAAATCGCATTTTCTCGGCGAGCTGAGCACTTTTTCTGAATTGTGCCGCTCCCGTCACTCTGGTTAGGTTGGCATCGAAAAAAACGCTCTCGGGTGCTTTAGAGTGCCGACTTTATCACTGCGCATGAAGAAATGACCACCTCCAACGTTTGGTTTATGTTTTATAAGCATTTTTAATTTTATTGCTTAAATCGCATTTTCTCGGCGAGCTGAGCACTTTTTCTGAATTGTGCCGCTCCCGTCACTCTGGTTAGGTTGGCATCGAAAAAAACGCTCACGGGTGCTTTAGAGTGCCGAGTTTATTACTGCGCATTAAGAAATGACCACCTCCAACGTTTGGTTTATGTTTTATAAGCATTTTTAATTTTATTGCTTAAATCGCATTTTCTCGGCGAGCTGAGCACTTTTTCTGAATTGTGCCGCTCCCGTCACTCTGGTTAGGTTGGCATCGAAAAAAACGCTCTCGGGTGCTTTAGAGTGCCGAGTTTATCACTGCGCATGAAGAAATGACCACCTCCAACGTTTGGTTTATGTTTTATAAGCATTTTTAATTTTATTGCTTAAATCGCATTTTCTCGGCGAGCTGAGCGCTTTTTCTGAATTGTGCCGCTCCCGTCACTCTGGTTAGGTTGGCATCGAAAAAAACGCTCTCGGGTGCTTTAGAGTGCCGAGTTTATCACTGCGCATGAAGAAATGACCACCTCCAACGTTTGGTTTATGTTTTATAAGCATTTTTAATTTTATTGCTTAAATCGCATTTTCTCGGCGAGCTGAGCGCTTTTTCTGAATTGTGCCGCTCCTGTAACTCTGGTTAGGTTGGCATCGAAAAAAACGCTCTCGGGTGCTTTAGAGTGCCGAGTTTATCACTGCGCATGAAGAAATGACCACTTCCAACGTTTGGTTTATGTTTTATAAGCATTTTTAATTTTATTGCTTAAATCGCATTTTCTCGGCGAGCTGAGCACTTTTTCTGAATTGTGCCGCTCCCGTCACTCTGGTTAGGTTGGCATCGAAAAAAACGCTCTCGGGTGCTTTAGAGTGCCGAGTTTATTACTGCGCATTAAGAAATGACCACCTCCAACGTTTGGTTTATGTTTTATAAGCATTTTTAATTTTATTGCTTAAATCGCATTTTCTCGGCGAGCTGAGCACTTTTTCTGAATTGTGCCGCTCCCGTCACTCTGGTTAGGTTGGCATCGAAAAAAACGCTCTCGGGTGCTTTAGAGTGCCGAGTTATTCACTGCGCATGAAGAAATGACCACCTCCAACGTTTGGTTTATGTTTTATAAGCATTTTTAATTTTATTGCTTAAATCGCATTTTCTCGGCGAGCTGAGCACTTTTTCTGAATTGTGCCGCTCCCGTCACTCTGGTTAGGTTGGTGTTATGTTTATTCTCTTACATAACCTTTGTAAAGAGCACAGATTCACGTTACTTTTGTTAGCGTGTTTTTATTTCCTGAACAAGCCTCATCACAATGATATTCATCCGCTGACCCATCACACCACACCGCACGGAGAGGGGCAACAAAAAGTAGAGCATACCAAACAATGCAATATGCAAACGAGAAACAACACTTCCAAGTCAATACATAACAATTCCTCTCTTCCAGCTTTGATGCACCAATAATCATCAAATAAAAAAAATATAAGTACTATGTTTCTTTGCTTATTTGAGCGCAAGTCACCGGAAGTGGTTCCATTTGCAGCATGTGAAGATTTAAAGCAGGATCAGTAGCCTTCTCTGTCAGTGGTTGAGGAAGGCGAGAGAGACCATCTGCATTTCCGTGTAGTTTCGTCCCTTTATAGTCTATGGTATAGGTGTGTGCTCCAAGAAAGAGAGCCCAACGTTGTAAACGAGCGGCGGCCATAGCAGGAACACCTTTCTTTGGACTGAAAATGGAAACAAGAGGCTGGTGATCTGTAATCAGCATGAAGTGTTTTCCATACAGGTATTGGTTAAACTTCTTAACACCCCACACTAAGCTTAAAGCTTCTCTGTCAATCTGTGCATAATTACGCTCTGCTGGTGATAAAGAGCGTGATGCAAAGGCAATGGGGCGTTCAGAGCCATCAGTCATTTTGTGAGATAGAACTGCACCAATGCCATAAGGTGAAGCGTCACAGGCTAGACATAGGGGAAGCTTTGGATCAAAGTGTGTGAGCACCTTGTCTGAAATAATGAGTTCCTTTGCCTTTGTAAATGCCTGTTCACAGTCTTTAGTCCAGTCCCACTTTGCCTTTTGGTGCAGTAGTGCATTCAGTGGGTGCAGCACAGAGGAAAGGTTTGGCAAAAACTTGTGATAATAGTTAACAAGGCCAAGAAATGAGCGTAACTGGGTGACATTTTCTGGTTGTGGAGAATTTACTACAGCTTCAATTTTGTCTTGCGTTTTGTGAAGTCCGTGCTTGTCTATTTTGTGTCCACAATACTCAATGGACTCCTTGAAAAACTCACATTTCTTTTTGTTTGCTTTTAGACCATATTCTTCCAGTTTCGTTAGAACTGCATTCAAGTTTTGCAAGTGTGACTCTTTGTCCCAACCAGTAACAATAATATCATCCAAGTAACATTGAGTACCTGGGATTCCTTGTAGCACTTGGTCCATTGCACGTTGCCATATCGCAGGGGCACTTGTAATACCAAATACAAGCCGGTTGTATTGGTATAGTCCTTTGTGAGTATTTATGGTGAGGTACTTGCGTGAACTTTCATCCATTTCCATCTGTAGATATGCTTGTGCGAGGTCAATCTTTGTGAAGTGCTCACCATTTGCTAGAGATGCAAAAATGTCATCGATGCGAGGGAGTGGATACTGGTCTGCATGCATGACAGGGTTAACAGTTACTTTGAAATCACCACAAATGCGCACTTTGTCTGAAGATTTCTTGGCAACAGGTACGATTGGTGTAGCCCACTCAGACCAGTCCACTTTGGATACTATTCCTTGATCCATGAGATTTTGCAGCTCAGCTTCAACTTTTGGGCGTAGCGCATATGGAACAGGGCGTGCTTTATGAAACTTTGCTTTTGCACCTTCTTCCAGCTCGAGACGTGCTTTGATGTGTTTCATTGTTCCTATGCCTTCGCTGAACACATGTGCATGTTTATCCAGTATCTCAGTTAACTTCATGTCTGTGAGCTGTTTGGAGGCTATGTGCATGGACTTTATTTCATGCCAGTTAAGCTTGATTTGTCGTAGCCATCTACGACCAAATAGTGGTACACCTCCCTCTTTAAGGACGAACAGCTCAAGATTGCACTTTTGGTTTCTGTATTTCACTTTCACTTTGAGTTTTCCCAGTGGTGCAACCTTTTCTCCTGTGTATGTCTTCAGTTTTACACTGGTGCGTGACAGTTTAGTGTCTGGGAACATTTTCTTGTAGTCGTTGAATGATATGATCGACAGTGCTGACCCTGTGTCCAGTTCCATTTTTAATGGCACTCCATTAATTTTTGGTGTCAGCCAAATCACATCACCGTCATTCTCTTCTGTAGCACACAGCCCTAAACAAGCCAATTCTTCCTCACTTGAACTGTCAGAATCTGTCTGTGCTACTTTGTGCAATTTTTGTCCTTTTCTTATATTGTGTTTATCTTTTGCATTACTGTACTTTGATTTACACATCTTCTGTATGTGCCCTCTTCTATCACATTGTCGGCAGTCTTTATCCTTAAACCAACACTCTGCGGGGTCATGTGACTGTTTACCGCATCTGAAACAGGGCTTTGCTTTGGTATTATGCCGTTTGGTGTGCAGTTTAAACACAGAGCTTGTGGCTGCGTTTTTACCTTGAAGCTCCGTCGCATCCCTTGCTGCTGTCTCCGCTGAAACAGCTATTTCCACTGCTCGTTGCAAGGTGAGTTTGTCCTCCGTCAAAAGCCGTTTCTGAATGCTCTCGTTGTGCAGCCCGCACACGAACCTGTCCCTCAGAGCATCTGAAAGTCCGTCTCTGAACTGACAGTGTTCGGCCAGTTTCCTCAGTTCTGCGATGTACTCTGACACCGTCTCCGTCCTTGACTGGTTTCTCTTGTGAAATCTAAAGCGCTCAGCAATCACCAATGGAGCTGGGTTTAGATGACTTTTCATTATCTGCATTATTTCATCAAATGTTTTGTCTGCCGGTTTAGCTGGGGCGACCAGGCTGCGGAGTAAGTTATACATTTTGGCGCCCATGACACTGAGTAGGACAGCTACTTTTCTTTCGTCCTGTATCTCATTAGCTAGGCAGTACTGCTCAACTCTTTCCACATAAGTTGTCCAGTCTTCTACCGAACTGTCAAATATGTCCATATTTCCCAAGATTCCGGACATTTTATTATTTTTTTTTTTTCACTTTTCTTGGCGTCCGTTCACTTTTACCTTGGTCCTGAGCGACACCCGTCCTCACCTCCGGCTTGCTTGATCAGAGCAGAATTCGGGGCGAGCAGACGAAACTTACGTCCACACAACCAAGTCCATGAAGCACTATTCACTTGTGTCCGGTCCACCTCCGCATTTGTAGGGTCCTTTTTAAGTCTCGTCGCCAATTTTGTTATGTTTATTCTCTTACATAACCTTTGTAAAGAGCACAGATTCACGTTACTTTTGTTAGCGTGTTTTTATTTCCTGAACAAGCCTCATCACAATGATATTCATCCGCTGACCCATCACACCACACCGCACGGAGAGGGGCAACAAAAAGTAGAGCATACCAAACAATGCAATATGCAAACGAGAAACAACACTTCCAAGTCAATACATAACAGTTGGCATCGAAAAAAACGCTCTCGGGTGCTTTAGAGTGCCGAGTTTATCACTGCGCATGAAGAAATGACCACCTCCAACGTTTGGTTTATGTTTTATAAGCATTTTTAATTTTATTGCTTAAATCGCATTTTCTCGGCGAGCTGAGCGCTTTTTCTGAATTGTGCCGCTCCCGTCACTCTGGTTAGGTTGGCATCGAAAAAAACGCTCTCGGGTGCTTTAGAGTGCCGAGTTATTCACTGCGCATGAAGAAATGACCACCTCCAACGTTTGGTTTATGTTTAATAAGCATTTTTAATTTTATTGCTTAAATCGCATTTTCTCGGCGAGCTGAGCGCTTTTTCTGAATTGTGCCGCTCCCGTCACTCTGGTTAGGTTGGCATCGAAAAAAACGCTCTCGGGTGCTTTAGAGTGCCGAGTTTATTACTGCGCATTAAGAAATGACCACCTCCAACGTTTGGTTTATGTTTTATAAGCATTTTTAATTTTATTGCTTAAATCGCATTTTCTCGGCGAGCTGAGCACTTTTTCTGAATTGTGCCGCTCCCGTCACTCTGGTTAGGTTGGCATCGAAAAAAACGCTCTCGGGTGCTTTAGAGTGCCGAGTTATTCACTGCGCATGAAGAAATGACCACCTCCAACGTTTGGTTTATGTTTTATAAGCATTTTTAATTTTATTGCTTAAATCGCATTTTCTCGGCGAGCTGAGCGCTTTTTCTGAATTGTGCCGCTCCCGTAACTCTGGTTAGGTTGGCATCGAAAAAAACGCTCTCGGGTGCTTTAGAGTGCCGAGTTTATCACTGCGCATGAAGAAATGACCACTTCCAACGTTTGGTTTATGTTTTATAAGCATTTTTAATTTTATTGCTTAAATCGCATTTTCTCGGCGAGCTGAGCACTTTTTCTGAATTGTGCCGCTCCCGTCACTCTGGTTAGGTTGGCATCGAAAAAAACGCTCTCGGGTGCTTTAGAGTGCCGAGTTTATTACTGCGCATTAAGAAATGACCACCTCCAACGTTTGGTTTATGTTTTATAAGCATTTTTAATTTTATTGCTTAAATCGCATTTTCTCGGCGAGCTGAGCACTTTTTCTGAATTGTGCCGCTCCCGTCACTCTGGTTAGGTTGGCATCGAAAAAAACGCTCTCGGGTGCTTTAGAGTGCCGAGTTATTCACTGCGCATGAAGAAATGACCACCTCCAACGTTTGGTTTATGTTTTATAAGCATTTTTAATTTTATTGCTTAAATCGCATTTTCTCGGCGAGCTGAGCGCTTTTTCTGAATTGTGCCGCTCCCGTAACTCTGGTTAGGTTGGCATCGAAAAAAACGCTCTCGGGTGCTTTAGAGTGCCGAGTTTATCACTGCGCATGAAGAAATGACCACTTCCAACGTTTGGTTTATGTTTTATAAGCATTTTTAATTTTATTGCTTAAATCGCATTTTCTCGGCGAGCTGAGCACTTTTTCTGAATTGTGCCGCTCCCGTCACTCTGGTTAGGTTGGCATCGAAAAAAACGCTCTCGGATGCTTTAGAGTGCCGAGTTTATTACTGCGCATTAAGAAATGACCACCTCCAACGTTTGGTTTATGTTTTATAAGCATTTTTAATTTTATTGCTTAAATCGCATTTTCTCGGCGAGCTGAGCACTTTTTCTGAATTGTGCCGCTCCCGTCACTCTGGTTAGGTTGGCATCGAAAAAAACGCTCACGGGTGCTTTAGAGTGCCGAGTATATTACAGCGCATTAAGAAATGACCACCTCCAACGTTTGGTTTATGTTTTATAAGCATTTTTAATTTTATTGCTTAAATCGCATTTTCTCGGCGAGCTGAGCACTTTTTCTGAATTGTGCCGCTCCCGTCACTCTGGTTAGGTTGGCATCGAAAAAAACGCTCTCGGGTGCTTTAGAGTGCCGAGTTATTCACTGCGCATGAAGAAATGACCACCTCCAACGTTTGGTTTATGTTTTATAAGCATTTTTAATTTTATTGCTTAAATCGCATTTTCTCGGCGAGCTGAGCACTTTTTCTGAATTGTGCCGCTCCCGTCACTCTGGTAAGGTTGGCATCGAAAGAAACGCTCTCGGGTGCTTTAGAGTGCCGAGTTTATCACTGCGCATGAAGAAATGACCACCTCCAACGTTTGGTTTATGTTTTATAAGCATTTTTAATTTTATTGCTTAAATCGCATTTTCTCGGCGAGCTGAGCGCTTTTTCTGAATTGTGCCGCTCCCGTCACTCTGGTTAGGTTGGCATCGAAAAAAACGCTCTCGGGTGCTTTAGAGTGCCGAGTTTATCACTGCGCATGAAGAAATGACCACCTCCAACGTTTGGTTTATGTTTTATAAGCATTTTTAATTTTATTGCTTAAATCGCATTTTCTCGGCGAGCTGAGCACTTTTTCTGAATTGTGCCGCTCCCGTCACTCTGGTTAGGTTGGCATCGAAAAAAACGCTCTCGGGTGCTTTAGAGTGCCGAGTTTATCACTGCGCATGAAGAAATGACCACCTCCAACGTTTGGTTTATGTTTTATAAGCGTTTTTAAATTTATTGCTTAAATCGCATTTTCTCGGCGAGCTGAGCGCTTTTTCTGAATTGTGCCGCTCCCGTCACTCCGGTTAGGTTGGCATCGAAAAAAACGCTCTCGGGTGCTTTAGAGTGCCGAGTTATTCACTGCGCATGAAGAAATTACCACCTCCAACGTTTGGTTTATGTTTTATAAGCATTTTTAGTTTTATTGCTTAAATCGCATTTTCTCGGCGAGCTGAGCACTTTTTCTGAATTGTGCCGCTCCCGTCACTCTGGTTAGGTTGGCATCGAAAAAAACGCTCTCGGGTGCTTTAGAGCAGTGTTTCCCAACCTTTTTTGAGCAATGGCACATATTTTATGTTACAAAAATCACACGGCACACCACCAAACAAAAATGTCACAAAACGTATATATAATGAAATATAATGAACATTTATTGTCAATTCACTTACTCAGTGTGAAATTTGGCCCTGTTTGGTTGAACACAACGCTGATATTCTTGCAGGAATTGAAGAAAGACAAACACGAAGATCTTCCTCAACCGCTCTGAGTCTCGCTCTTTTCTTAGTCTTTAAAGTAGTCATGCTTGAAAAGCCCAGCTCACATAGATAGGTTGTGGAGAAAGGGAGAAGAGCTGAAATTGCTTTGTTTCCCAGAATAGGGAACTCCTTGGCAGCAGTCAGCCAAAAACTGTCCAAAGGTACATCCGAAAAGCGCAGCTTAAGACCACGATCTTGTCTCAGTTCAGTTATTTCTTCCTGTTCCTGCAAAGTTATGTCCCTTCCAACTGCAGTTGAGCTATATGGGTTCCTCACCCAGTCAAGGCAATCAGTGGAAAGTGAAGGGAAATAACATGACAACTTCTGCTCCAAACTTTGCAGATGTTTACCTATTGTCTCACACAGTGCAGCTCTGTTGACACTCTGCCATTTCTGGGTGTTTGGGAACATTTCTAGGTTGGCACTTTCCACGTGTTGTTCCCAGAGCAGCACCTTTGAACGAAACCGCTGTATTTTATCTGTACTTGTGAGCAGGTTTTCGTTTCGACCTTGCATTCGCGTGTTCAAGTCATTCAGATGTTTAAATGTATCTGCCAGATATGCCAGTCTTGCACACCACTCATCATTTGAGAGCAAGTTAGCGTCATCATGCTTCTCATTTGTCAAAAGCACTTTGAGTTCCTCCCTCAGCTCATAAACACGACTTAAAACTTTGCCACGGGAAAGCCACCGGACCTCCGTGTGGAGCAATAACACTTTATGCTCCTGCCCCATTTCCTCACACAATGATGTAAACATGCGGCTTTTTACTGGTCTCGTCTTCACAAAGTTTATCATGCGCACAACATCTTCCATTACAGGAGCTAGGTCTGCTGGTAATGTTTTGGCAACAAGTGCTTCCCGGTGCAGAAAACAATGCGTCGCGATGACTTTTGGATTTTGCTCTTTCACTCTGTTTACAAATCCTTTGGTGCGCCCGAGCATGGCAGCTGCTCCATCGGTGCAAACACTTACGCAGTCTTGCCACTTTAGTCCTCCTTGTTCAATGTACTCTGATACAACTCGAAAAATTTCTTCTCCTGTTGTTCTTCCTGGCAATTCCTTGCAAAACAGAAAGTTTTCTCTGATGGTGTCTCCGTCTACAAAGCGCACATTTGCCAGAAGCTGCGCGTGTCCACTGATATCCGTAGATTCATCAATTTGCAAAGCGAATTTCCCACTAATGTGCAACTTTTCCAAAACTGTCTTCTCAATGTCTGCAGACATGTCTTGAATACGTCTGGAAATTGTATTATTTGATAGAGGGACTTGGGCTATTTCTTTAACAGCGCCAGGGCCGAGCATCTCTTTCAAGATAATTTTGCAGGCGGGCATTATTAACGTCTCTCCTACGGTGTGTGCCTGTTTTGATTTGGCGATGAGTTCAGCAACTTGGTAACTAGCTCTAAGAGCTTTCTCACCCGTCTTGGTGGTTTTCCTCAGTAGCTCTGCCTGTTTCCCAGTCCGTTCACGCAGTTGAAAAAAATAGTCCATACTCTTGTTTTGTAGTGACGGGTGTTTTGTCTCTAAATGGCGTTTGAGTTTACTGGGAACCATGGCACTGTTGGACAACTTTTCCCCGCACACCAGGCATAGCGGAGTTGCCGCACTTTTTTCTCCGATAAAAGTAAATCCAAAAGCAAGATAGCCTTCATTGTATTGTCTTAAGCTCACCTTTTTTGCTTTCTTCTGACCAGTGCTCATGCTAGGGCCTTCATCTGGGTCAGAATTTTCTTCAGGACCCAGGTCAGATTGAGTACTTTTTCTTTTCAAATATTTATCCATTGCTATTACCTGCACTGTCTCACTCGAGGATAACTATGAACTTCCTACTCCTAGAGTAGACATATCGCGCTGATACACTGCCCTCTATTGGAAGAGCATTTAATTGCCCTGTCTATCACTACATGCTTCTCACTTTGAACCAATTAGACAAAACTGGGCGGCACACCTGATGATTCGTCACGGCACACTTGTGTGCCGCGGCACAGCGGTTGGGAAACACTGCTTTAGAGTGCCGAGTTTATCACTGCGCATGAAGAAATGACCACCTCCAACGTTTGGTTTATGTTTAATAAGCATTTTTAATTTTATTGCTTAAATCGCATTTTCTCGGCGAGCTGAGCACTTTTTCTGAATTGTGCCGCTCCCCTCACTCTGGTTAGGTTGGCATCGAAAAAAACGCTCTCGGGTGCTTTAGAGTGCCGACTTTATCACTGCGCATGAAGAAATGTCCACCTCCAACGTTTGGTTTATGTTTTATAAGCATTTTTAATTTTATTGCTTAAATCGCATTTTCTCGGCGAGCTGAGCACTTTTTCTGAATTGTGCCGCTCCCGTCACTCTGGTTAGGTTGGCATCGAAAAAAACGCTCACGGGTGCTTTAGAGTGCCGAGTTTATTACTGCGCATTAAGAAATGACCACCTCCAACGTTTGGTTTATGTTTTATAAGCATTTTTAATTTTATTGCTTAAATCGCATTTTCTCGGCGAGCTGAGCACTTTTTCTGAATTGTGCCGCTCCCGTCACTCTGGTTAGGTTGGCATCGAAAAAAACGCTCTCGGGTGCTTTAGAGTGCCGAGTTTATTACTGCGCATTAAGAAATGACCACCTCCAACGTTTGGTTTATGTTTTATAAGCATTTTTAATTTTATTGCTTAAATCGCATTTTCTCGGCGAGCTGAGCACTTTTTCTGAATTGTGCCGCTCCCGTCACTCTGGTTAGGTTGGCATCGAAAAAAACGCTCTCGGGTGCTTTAGAGTGCCGAGTTTATTACTGCGCATTAAGAAATGACCACCTCCAACGTTTGGTTTATGTTTTATAAGCATTTTTAATTTTATTGCTTAAATCGCATTTTCTCGGCGAGCTGAGCACTTTTTCTGAATTGTGCCGCTCCCGTCACTCTGGTTAGGTTGGCATCGAAAAAAACGCTATCGGGTGCTTTAGAGTGCCGAGTTATTCACTGCGCATGAAGAAATGACCACCTCCAACGTTTGGTTTATGTTTAATAAGCATTTTTAATTTTATTGCTTAAATCGCATTTTCTCGGCGAGCTGAGCACTTTTTCTGAATTGTGCCGCTCCCGTCACTCTGGTTAGGTTGGCATCGAAAAAAACGCTCTCGGGTGCTTTAGAGTGCCGAGTTTATTACTGCGCATTAAGAAATGACCACCTCCAACGTTTGGTTTATGTTTTATAAGCATTTTTAATTTTATTGCTTAAATCGCATTTTCTCGGCGAGCTGAGCGTTTTTCTGAATTGTGCCGCTCCCGTCACTCTGGTTAGGTTGGCATCGAAAAAAACGCTCTCGGGTGCTTTAGAGTTCCGAGTTTATCACTGCCCATGAAGAAATGACCACCTCCAACGTTTGGTTTATGTTTTATAAGCATTTTTAATTTTATTGATTAAATCGCATTTTCTCGGCGAGCTGAGCACTTTTTCTGAATTGTGCCGCTCCCGTCACTCTGGTTAGGTTGGCATTGAAAAAAACGCTCTCGGGTGCTTTAGAGTGCCGAGTTTATCACTGCGCATGAAGAAATGACCACCTCCAACGTTTGGTTTATGTTTTATAAGCATTTTTAAATTTATTGCTTAAATCGCATTTTCTCGGCGAGCTGAGCGCTTTTTCTGAATTGTGCCGCTCCCGTCACTCTGGTTAGGTTGGCATCGAAAAAAACGCTCTCGGGTGCTTTAGAGTGCCGAGTTATTCACTGCGCATGAAGAAATGACCACCTCCAACGTTTGGTTTATGTTTTATAAGCATTTTTAGTTTTATTGCTTAAATCGCATTTTCTCGGCGAGCTGAGCACTTTTTCTGAATTGTGCCGCTCCCGTCACTGTGGTTAGGTTGGCATCGAAAAAAACGCTCTCGGGTGCTTTAGAGTGCCGACTTTATCACTGCACATGAAGAAATGACCACCTCCAACGTTTGGTTTATGTTTTATAAGCATTTTTAATTTTATTGCTTAAATCGCATTTTCTCGGCGAGCTGAGCACTTTTTTCTGAATTGTGCCGCTCCCGTCACTCTGGTTAGGTTGGCATCGAAAAAAACAATCACGGGTGCTTTAGAGTGCCGAGTTTATTACTGCGCATTAAGAAATGACCACCTCCAACGTTTGGTTTATGTTTTATAAGCATTTTTAATTTTATTGCTTAAATCGCATTTTCTCGGCGAGCTGAGCACTTTTTCTGAATTGTGCCGCTCCCGTCACTCTGGTTAGGTTGGCATCGAAAAAAACGCTCTCGGGTGCTTTAGAGTGCCGAGTTATTCACTGCGCATGAAGAAATGACCACCTCCAACGTTTGGTTTATGTTTTATAAGCATTTTTAATTTTATTGCTTAAATCGCATTTTCTCGGCGAGCTGAGCACTTTTTCTGAATTGTGCCGCTCCCGTCACTCTGGTAAGGTTGGCATCGAAAAAAACGCTCTCGGGTGCTTTAGAGTGCCGAGTTTATCACTGCGCATGAAGAAATGACCACCTCCAACGTTTGGTTTATGTTTTATAAGCATTTTTAATTTTATTGCTTAAATCGCATTTTCTCGGCGAGCTGAGCGCTTTTTCTGAATTGTGCCGCTCCCGTCACTCTGGTTAGGTTGGCATCGAAAAAAACGCTCTCGGGTGCTTTAGAGTGCCGAGTTTATCACTGCGCATGAAGAAATGACCACCTCCAACGTTTGGTTTATGTTTTATAAGCATTTTTAATTTTATTGCTTAAATCGCATTTTCTCGGCGAGCTGAGCGCTTTTTCTGAATTGTGCCGCTCCCGTAACTCTGGTTAGGTTGGCATCGAAAAAAACGCTCTCGGGTGCTTTAGAGTGCCGAGTTTATCACTGCGCATGAAGAAATGACCACTTCCAACGTTTGGTTTATGTTTTATAAGCATTTTTAATTTTATTGCTTAAATCGCATTTTCTCGGCGAGCTGAGCGCTTTTTCTGAATTGTGCCGCTCCCGTCACTCTGGTTAGGTTGGCATCGAAAAAAACGCTCTCGGGTGCTTTAGAGTGCCGAGTTATTCACTGCGCATGAAGAAATGACCACCTCCAACGTTTGGTTTATGTTTAATAAGCATTTTTAATTTTATTGCTTAAATCGCATTTTCTCGGCGAGCTGAGCGCTTTTTCTGAATTGTGCCGCTCCCGTCACTCTGGTTAGGTTGGCATCGAAAAAAACGCTCTCGGGTGCTTTAGAGTGCCGAGTTATTCACTGCGCATGAAGAAATGACCACCTCCAACGTTTGGTTTATGTTTAATAAGCATTTTTAATTTTATTGCTTAAATCGCATTTTCTCGGCGAGCTGAGCACTTTTTCTGAATTGTGCCGCTCCCGTCACTCTGGTTAGGTTGGCATCGAAAAAAACGCTCTCGGGTGCTTTAGAGTGCCGAGTTTATTACTGCGCATTAGGAAATGACCACCTCCAACGTTTGGTTTATGTTTTATAAGCATTTTTAATTTTATTGCTTAAATCGCATTTTCTCGGCGAGCTGAGCGCTTTTTCTGAATTGTGCCGCTCCCGTCACTCTGGTTAGGTTGGCATCGAAAAAAACGCTCTCGGGTGCTTTAGAGTGCCGAGTTTATCACTGCGCATGAAGAAATGACCACCTCCAACGTTTGGTTTATGTTTTATAAGCATTTTTAATTTTATTGCTTAAATCGCATTTTCTCGGCGAGCTGAGCACTTTTTCTGAATTGTGCCGCTCCCGTCAATCTGGTTAGGTTGGCATCGAAAAAAACGCTATCGGGTGCTTTAGAGTGCCGAGTTATTCACTGCGCATGAAGAAATGACCACCTCCAACGTTTGGTTTATGTTTAATAAGCATTTTTAATTTTATTGCTTAAATCGCATATTCTCGGCGAGCTGAGCACTTTTTCTGAATTGTGCCGCTCCCGTCACTCTGGTTATGTTGGCATCGAAAAAAACGCTCTCGGGTGCTTTAGAGTGCCGAGTTTATTACTGCGCATTAAGAAATTACCACCTCCAACGTTTGGTTTATGTTTTATAAGCATTTTTAATTTTATTGCTTAAATCGCATTTTCTCGGCGAGCTGAGCACTTTTTCTGAATTGTGCCGCTCCCGTCACTCTGGTTAGGTTGGCATCGAAAAAAACGCTCTCGGGTGCTTTAGAGTGCCGAGTTTATTACTGCGCATTAAGAAATGACCACCTCCAACGTTTGGTTTATGTTTTGTAAGCATTTTTAATTGTATTGCTTAAATCGCATTTTCTCGGCGAGCTGAGCACTTTTTCTGAATTGTGCCGCTCCCGTCACTCTGGTTAGGTTGGCATCGAAAAAAACGCTCTCGGGTGCTTTAGAGTGCCAAGTTATTCACTGCGCATGAAGAAATGACCACCTCCAACGTTTGGTTTATGTTTTATAAGCATTTTTAATTTTATTGCTTAAATCGCATTTTCTCGGCGAGCTGAGCGCTTTTTCTGAATTGTGCCGCTCCCGTCACTCTGGTTAGGTTGGCATCGAAAAAAACGCTCTCGGGTGCTTTAGAGTGCCGAGTTTATTACTGCGCATTAAGAAATGACCACCTCCAACGTTTGGTTTATGTTTTTTAAGCATTTTTAATTTTATTGCCTAAATCGCATTTTCTCGGCGAGCTGAGCACTTTTTCTGAATTGTGCCGCTCCCGTCACTCTGGTTAGGTTGGCATCGAAAAAAACGCTCTCGGGTGCTTTAGAGTGCCGAGTTTATTACTGCGCATTAAGAAATGACCACCTCCAACGTTTGGTTTATGTTTTATAAGCATTTTTAATTTTATTGCTTAAATCGCATTTTTTCGGCGAGCTGCGCACTTTTTCTGAATTGTGCCGCTCCCGTCACTCTGGTTAGGTTGGCATCGAAAAAAACGCTCTCGGGTGCTTTAGAGTGCCGAGTTTATCACTGCGCATGAAGAAATGACCACCTCCAACGTTTGGTTTATGTTTAATAAGCATTTTTAATTTTATTGCTTAAATCGCATTTTCTCGGCGAGCTGAGCACTTTTTCTGAATTGTGCCGCTCCCGTCACTCTGGTTAGGTTGGCATCGAAAAAAACGCTCTCGGGTGCTTTAGAGTGCCGACTTTATCACTGCGCATGAAGAAATGACCACCTCCAACGTTTGGTTTATGTTTTATAAGCATTTTTAATTTTATTGCTTAAATCGCATTTTCTCGGCGAGCTGAGCACTTTTTCTGAATTGTGCCGCTCCCGTCACTCTGGTTAGGTTGGCATCGAAAAAAACGCTCACGGGTGCTTTAGAGTGCCGAGTTTATTACTGCGCATTAAGAAATGACCACCTCCAACGTTTGGTTTATGTTTTATAAGCATTTTTAATTTTATTGCTTAAATCGCATTTTCTCGGCGAGCTGAGCACTTTTTCTGAATTGTGCCGCTCCCGTCACTCTGGTTAGGTTGGCATCGAAAAAAACGCTCTCGGGTGCTTTAGAGTGCCGAGTTTATCACTGCGCATGAAGAAATGACCACCTCCAACGTTTGGTTTATGTTTTATAAGCATTTTTAATTTTATTGCTTAAATCGCATTTTCTCGGCGAGCTGAGCGCTTTTTCTGAATTGTGCCGCTCCCGTCACTCTGGTTAGGTTGGCATCGAAAAAAACGCTCTCGGGTGCTTTAGAGTGCCGAGTTTATCACTGCGCATGAAGAAATGACCACCTCCAACGTTTGGTTTATGTTTTATAAGCATTTTTAATTGTATTGCTTAAATCGCATTTTCTCGGCGAGCTGAGCGCTTTTTCTGAATTGTGCCGCTCCCGTCACTCTGGTTAGGTTGGCATCGAAAAAAACGCTCTCGGGTGCTTTAGAGTGCCGAGTTTATCACTGCGCATGAAGAAATGACCACTTCCAACGTTTGGTTTATGTTTTATAAGCATTTTTAATTTTATTGCTTAAATCGCATTTTCTCGGCGAGCTGAGCACTTTTTCTGAATTGTGCCGCTCCCGTCACTCTGGTTAGGTTGGCATCGAAAAAAACGCTCTCGGGTGCTTTAGAGTGCCGAGTTTATTACTGCGCATTAAGAAATGACCACCTCCAACGTTTGGTTTATGTTTTATAAGCATTTTTAATTTTATTGCTTAAATCGCATTTTCTCGGCGAGCTGAGCACTTTTTCTGAATTGTGCCGCTCCCGTCACTCTGGTTAGGTTGGCATCGAAAAAAACGCTCTCGGGTGCTTTAGAGTGCCGAGTTATTCACTGCGCATGAAGAAATGACCACCTCCAACGTTTGGTTTATGTTTTATAAGCATTTTTAATTTTATTGCTTAAATCGCATTTTCTCGGCGAGCTGAGCACTTTTTCTGAATTGTGCCGCTCCCGTCACTCTGGTTAGGTTGGCATCGAAAAAAACGCTCTCGGGTGCTTTAGAGTGCCGAGTTTATCACTGCGCATGAAGAAATGACCACCTCCAACGTTTGGTTTATGTTTTATAAGCATTTTTAATTTTATTGCTTAAATCGCATTTTCTCGGCGAGCTGAGCGCTTTTTCTGAATTGTGCCGCTCCCGTCACTCTGGTTAGGTTGGCATCGAAAAAAACGCTCTCGGGTGCTTTAGAGTGCCGAGTTATTCACTGCGCATGAAGAAATGACCACCTCCAACGTTTGGTTTATGTTTAATAAGCATTTTTAATTTTATTGCTTAAATCGCATTTTCTCGGCGAGCTGAGCGCTTTTTCTGAATTGTGCCGCTCCCGTCACTCTGGTTAGGTTGGCATCGAAAAAAACGCTCTCGGGTGCTTTAGAGTGCCGAGTTATTCACTGCGCATGAAGAAATGACCACCTCCAACGTTTGGTTTATGTTTAATAAGCATTTTTAATTTTATTGCTTAAATCGCATTTTCTCGGCGAGCTGAGCACTTTTTCTGAATTGTGCCGCTCCCGTCGCTCTGGTTAGGTTGGCATCGAAAAAAACGCTCACGGGTGCTTTAGAGTGCCGAGTTTATTACTGCGCATTAAGAAATGACCACCTCCAACGTTTGTTTTATGTTTTATAAGCATTTTTAATTTTATTGCTTAAATCGCATTTTCTCGGCGAGCTGAGCACTTTTTCTGAATTGTGCCGCTCCCGTCACTCTGGTTAGGTTGGCATCGAAAAAAACGCTCTCGGGTGCTTTAGAGTGCCGAGTTATTCACTGCGCATGAAAAATGACCACCTCCAACGTTTGGTTTATGTTTTATAAGCATTTTTAATTTTATTGCTTAAATCGCATTTTCTCGGCGAGCTGAGCACTTTTTCTGAATTGTGCCGCTCCCGTCACTCTGGTTAGGTTGGCATCGAAAAAAACGCTCTCGGGTGCTTTAGAGTGCCGAGTTTATCACTGCGCATGAAGAAATGACCACCTCCAACGTTTGGTTTATGTTTTATAAGCATTTTTAATTTTATTGCTTAAATCGCATTTTCTCGCCGAGCTGAGCGCTTTTTCTGAATTGTGCCGCTCCCGTCACTCTGGTTAGGTTGGCATCGAAAAAAACGCTCTCGGGTGCTTTAGAGTGCCGAGTTTATCACTGCGCATGAAGAAATGACCACCTCCAACGTTTGGTTTATGTTTTATAAGCATTTTTAATTTTATTGCTTAAATCGCATTTTCTCGGCGAGCTGAGCGCTTTTTCTGAATTGTGCCGCTCCCGTAACTCTGGTTAGGTTGGCATCGAAAAAAACGCTCTCGGGTGCTTTAGAGTGCCGAGTTTATCACTGCGCATGAAGAAATGACCACTTCCAACGTTTGGTTTATGTTTTAGAAGCATTTTTAATTTTATTGCTTAAATCGCATTTTCTCGGCGAGCTGAGCACTTTTTCTGAATTGTGCCGCTCCCGTCACTCTGGTTAGGTTGGCATCGAAAAAAACGCTCTCGGGTGCTTTAGAGTGCCGAGTTTATCACTGCGCATGAAGAAATGACCACCTCCAACGTTTGGTTTATGTTTTATAAGCATTTTTAATTTTATTGCTTAAATCGCATTTTCTCGGCGAGCTGAGCACTTTTTCTGAATTGTGCCGCTCCCGTCACTCTGGTTAGGTTGGCATCGAAAAAAACGCTCTCGGGTGCTTTAGAGTGCCGAGTTTATCACTGCGCATGAAGAAATGACCACCTCCAACGTTTGGTTTATGTTTTATAAGCATTTTTAATTTTATTGCTTAAATCGCATTTTCTCGGCGAGCTGAGCGCTTTTTCTGAATTGTGCCGCTCCCGTCACTCTGGTTAGGTTGGCATCGAAAAAAACGCTCTCGGGTGCTTTAGAGTGCCGAGTTATTCACTGCGCATGAAGAAATGACCACCTCCAACGTTTGGTTTATGTTTAATAAGCATTTTTAATTTTATTGCTTAAATCGCATTTTCTCGGCGAGCTGAGCGCTTTTTCTGAATTGTGCCGCTCCCGTCACTCTGGTTAGGTTGGCATCGAAAAAAACGCTCTCGGGTGCTTTAGAGTGCCGAGTTATTCACTGCGCATGAAGAAATGACCACCTCCAACGTTTGGTTTATGTTTAATAAGCATTTTTAATTTTATTGCTTAAATCGCATTTTCTCGGCGAGCTGAGCACTTTTTCTGAATTGTGCCGCTCCCGTCGCTCTGGTTAGGTTGGCATCGAAAAAAACGCTCACGGGTGCTTTAGAGGTCCGAGTTTATTACTGCGCATTAAGAAATGACCACCTCCAACGTTTGTTTTATGTTTTATAAGCATTTTTAATTTTATTGCTTAAATCGCATTTTCTCGGCGAGCTGAGCACTTTTTCTGAATTGTGCCGCTCCCGTCACTCTGGTTAGGTTGGCATCGAAAAAAACGCTCTCGGGTGCTTTAGAGTGCCGAGTTATTCACTGCGCATGAAAAATGACCACCTCCAACGTTTGGTTTATGTTTTATAAGCATTTTTAATTTTATTGCTTAAATCGCATTTTCTCGGCGAGCTGAGCACTTTTTCTGAATTGTGCCGCTCCCGTCACTCTGGTTAGGTTGGCATCGAAAAAAACGCTCTCGGGTGCTTTAGAGTGCCGAGTTTATCACTGCGCATGAAGAAATGACCACCTCCAACGTTTGGTTTATGTTTTATAAGCATTTTTAATTTTATTGCTTAAATCGCATTTTCTCGCCGAGCTGAGCGCTTTTTCTGAATTGTGCCGCTCCCGTCACTCTGGTTAGGTTGGCATCGAAAAAAACGCTCTCGGGTGCTTTAGAGTGCCGAGTTTATCACTGCGCATGAAGAAATGACCACCTCCAACGTTTGGTTTATGTTTTATAAGCATTTTTAATTTTATTGCTTAAATCGCATTTTCTCGGCGAGCTGAGCGCTTTTTCTGAATTGTGCCGCTCCCGTAACTCTGGTTAGGTTGGCATCGAAAAAAACGCTCTCGGGTGCTTTAGAGTGCCGAGTTTATCACTGCGCATGAAGAAATGACCACTTCCAACGTTTGGTTTATGTTTTAGAAGCATTTTTAATTTTATTGCTTAAATCGCATTTTCTCGGCGAGCTGAGCACTTTTTCTGAATTGTGCCGCTCCCGTCACTCTGGTTAGGTTGGCATCGAAAAAAACGCTCTCGGGTGCTTTAGAGTGCCGAGTTTATCACTGCGCATGAAGAAATGACCACCTCCAACGTTTGGTTTATGTTTTATAAGCATTTTTAATTTTATTGCTTAAATCGCATTTTCTCGGCGAGCTGAGCGCTTTTATTGAATTGTGCCGCTCCCGTCACTCTGGTTAGGTTGGCATCGAAAAAAACGCTCTCGGGTGCTTTAGAGTGCCGAGTTTATCACTGCGCATGAAGAAATGACCACCTCCAACGTTTGGTTTATGTTTTATAAGCATTTTTAATTTTATTGCTTAAATCGCATTTTCTCGGCGAGCTGAGCGCTTTTTCTGAATTGTGCCGCTCCCGTAACTCTGGTTAGGTTGACATCGAAAAAACGCTCTCGGGTGCTTTAGAGTGCCGAGTTTATCACTGCGCATGAAGAAATGACCACTTCCAACGTTTGGTTTATGTTTTATAAGCATTTTTAATTTTATTGCTTAAATCGCATTTTCTCGGCGAGCTGAGCACTTTTTCTGAATTGTGCCGCTCCTGTCACTCTGGTTAGGTTGGCATCGAAAAAAACGCTCTCGGGTGCTTTAGAGTGCCGAGTTTATTACTGCGCATTAAGAAATGACCACCTCCAACGTTTGGTTTATGTTTTATAAGCATTTTTAATTTTATTGCTTAAATCGCATTTTCTCGGCGAGCTGAGCACTTTTTCTGAATTGTGCCGCTCCCGTCACTCTGGTTAGGTTGGCATCGAAAAAAACGCTCTCGGGTGCTTTAGAGTGCCGAGTTATTCACTGCGCATGAAGAAATGACCACCTCCAACGTTTGGTTTATGTTTTATAAGCATTTTTAATTTTATTGCTTAAATCGCATTTTCTCGGCGAGCTGAGCGCTTTTTCTGAATTGTGCCGCTCCCGTAACTCTGGTTAGGTTGGCATCGAAAAAAACGCTCTCGGGTGCTTTAGAGTGCCGAGTTTATCACTGCGCATGAAGAAATGACCACTTCCAACGTTTGGTTTATGTTTTATAAGCATTTTTAATTTTATTGCTTAAATCGCATTTTCTCGGCGAGCTGAGCACTTTTTCTGAATTGTGCCGCTCCCGTCACTCTGGTTAGGTTGGAATCGAAAAAAACGCTCTCGGATGCTTTAGAGTGCCGAGTTTATTACTGCGCATTAAGAAATGACCACCTCCAACGTTTGGTTTATGTTTTATAAGCATTTTTAATTTTATTGCTTAAATCGCATTTTCTCGGCGAGCTGAGCACTTTTTCTGAATTGTGCCGCTCCCGTCACTCTGGTTAGGTTGGCATCGAAAAAAACGCTCACGGGTGCTTTAGAGTGCCGAGTTTATTACTGCGCATTAAGAAATGACCACCTCCAACGTTTGGTTTATGTTTTATAAGCATTTTTAATTTTATTGCTTAAATTGCATTTTCTCAGCGAGCTGAGCACTTTTTCTGAATTGTGCCGCTCCCGTCACTCTGGTTAGGTTGGCATCGAAAAAAACGCTCTCGGGTGCTTTAGAGTGCCGAGTTATTCACTGCGCATGAAGAAATGACCACCTCCAACGTTTGGTTTATGTTTTATAAGCATTTTTAATTTTATTGCTTAAATCGCATTTTCTCGGCGAGCTGAGCACTTTTTCTGAATTGTGCCGCTCCCGTCACTCTGGTTAGGTTGGCATCGAAAAAAACGCTCTCGGGTGCTTTAGAGTGCCGAGTTTATCACTGCGCATGAAGAAATGACCACCTCCAACGTTTGCTTTATGTTTTATAAGCATTTTTAATTTTATTGCTTAAATCGCATTTTCTCGGCGAGCTGAGCACTTTTTCTGAATTGTGCCGCTCCCGTCACTCTGGTTAGGTTGGCATCGAAAAAAACGCTCTCGGGTGCTTTAGAGTGCCGAGTTATTCACTGCGCATGAAGAAATGACCACCTCCAACGTTTGGTTTATGTTTAATAAGCATTTTTAATTTTATTGCTTAAATCGCATTTTCTCGGCGAGCTGAGCACTTTTTCTGAATTGTGCCGCTCCCGTCACTCTGGTTAGGTTGGCATCGAAAAAAACGCTCTCGGGTGCTTTAGAGTGCCGAGTTTATTACTGCGCATTAAGAAATGACCACCTCCAACGTTTGGTTTATGTTTTATAAGCATTTTTAATTTTATTGCTTAAATCGCATTTTCTCGGCGAGCTGAGCACTTTTTCTGAATTGTGCCGCTCCCGTCACTCTGGTTAGGTTGGCATCGAAAAAAACGCTCTCGGGTGCTTTAGAGTGCCGAGTTATTCACTGCGCACGAAGAAATGACCACCTCCAACGTTTGGTTTATGTTTTATAAGCATTTTTAATTTTATTGCTTAAATCGCATTTTCTCGGCGAGCTGAGCGCTTTTTCTGAATTGTGCCGCTCCCATCACTCTGGTTAGGTTGGCATCGAAAAAAACGCTCTCGGGTGCTTTAGAGTGCCGAGTTTATTACTGCGCATTAAGAAATGACCACCTCCAACGTTTGGTTTATGTTTTATAAGCATTTTTAATTTTATTTTCTCGGCGAGCTGAGCGCTTTTTCTGAATTGTGCCGCTCCCGTCACTCTGGTTAGGTTGGCATCGAAAAAAACGCTCTCGGGTGCTTTAGAGTGCCGACTTTATCACTGCGCATGAAGAAATGACCACCTCCAACGTTTGGTTTATGTTTTATAAGCATTTTTAATTTTATTGCTTAAATCGCATTTTCTCGGCGAGCTGAGCATTTTTTCTGAATTGTGCCGCTCCCGTCACTCTGGTTAGGTTGGCATCGAAAAAAACGCTCACGGGTGCTTTAGAGTGCCGAGTTTATTACTGCGCATTAAGAAATGACCACCTCCAACGTTTGGTTTATGTTTTATAAGCATTTTTAATTTTATTGCTTAAATCGCATTTTCTCGGCGAGCTGAGCACTTTTTCTGAATTGTGCCGCTCCCGTAACTCTGGTTAGGTTGGCATCGAAAAAAACGCTCTCGGGTGCTTTAGAGTGCCGAGTTTATCACTGCGCATGAAGAAATGACCACTTCCAACGTTTGGTTTATGTTTTATAAGCATTTTTAATTTTATTGCTTAAATCGCATTTTCTCGGCGAGCTGAGCACTTTTTCTGAATTGTGCCGCTCCCGTCACTCTGGTTAGGTTGGCATCGAAAAAAACGCTCTCGGGTGCTTTAGAGTGCCGAGTTTATTACTGCGCATTAAGAAATGACCACCTCCAACGTTTGGTTTATGTTTTATAAGCATTTTTAATTTTATTGCTTAAATCGCATTTTCTCGGCGAGCTGAGCACTTTTTCTGAATTGTGCCGCTCCCGTCACTCTGGTTAGGTTGGCATCGAAAAAAACGCTCTCGGGTGCTTTAGAGTGCCGAGTTATTCACTGCGCATGAAGAAATGACCACCTCCAACGTTTGGTTAATGTTTTATAAGCATTTTTAATTTTATTGCTTAAATCGCATTTTCTCGGCGAGCTGAGCACTTTTTCTGAATTGTGCCGCTCCCGTCACTCTGGTTAGGTTGGCATCGAAAAAAACGCTCTCGGGTGCTTTAGAGTGCCGAGTTTATCACTGCGCATGAAGAAATGACCACCTCCAACGTTTGGTTTATGTTTTATAAGCATTCTTAATTTTATTGCTTAAATCGCATTTTCTCGGCGAGCTGAGCGCTTTTTCTGAATTGTGCCGCTCCCGTCACTCTGGTTAGGTTGGCATCGAAAAAAACGCTCTCGGGTGCTTTAGAGTGCCGAGTTATTCACTGCGCATGAAGAACTGACCACCTCCAACGTTTGGTTTATGTTTAATAAGCATTTTTAATTTTATTGCTTAAATCGCATTTTCTCGGCGAGCTGAGCACTTTTTCTGAATTGTGCCGCTCCCGTCACTCTGGTTAGGTTGCCATCGAAAAAACGCTCTCGGGTGCTTTAGAGTGCCGAGTTTATTACTGCGCATTAAGAAATGACCACCTCCAACGTTTGGTTTATGTTTTATAAGCATTTTTAATTTTATTGCTTAAATCGCATTTTCTCGGCGAGCTGAGCACTTTTTCTGAATTGTGCCGCTCCCGTCACTCTGGTTAGGTTGGCATCGAAAAAAACGCTCTCGGGTGCTTTAGAGTGCCGAGTTATTCACTGCGCACGAAGAAATGACCACCTCCAACGTTTGGTTTATGTTTTATAAGCATTTTTAATTTTATTGCTTAAATCGCATTTTCTCGGCGAGCTGAGCGCTTTTTCTGAATTGTGCCGCTCCCATCACTCTGGTTAGGTTGGCATCGAAAAAAACGCTCTCGGGTGCTTTAGAGTGCCGAGTTTATTACTGCGCATTAAGAAATGACCACCTCCAACGTTTGGTTTATGTTTTATAAGCATTTTTAATTTTATTTTCTCGGCGAGCTGAGCACTTTTTCTGAATTGTGCCGCTCCCGTCACTCTGGTTAGGTTGGCATCGAAAAAAACGCTCTCGGGTGCTTTAGAGTGCCGAGTTTATTACTGCGCATTAAGAAATGACCACCTCCAACGTTTGGTTTATGTTTTATAAGCATTTTTAATTTTATTGCTTAAATCGCATTTTCTCGGCGAGCTGAGCACTTTTTCTGAATTGTGCCGCTCCCGTCACTCTGGTTAGGTTGGCATCGAAAAAAACGCTCTCGGGTGCTTTAGAGTGCCGAGTTATTCACTGCGCACGAAGAAATGACCACCTCCAACGTTTGGTTTATGTTTTATAAGCATTTTTAATTTTATTGCTTAAATCGCATTTTCTCGGCGAGCTGAGCGCTTTTTCTGAATTGTGCCGCTCCCGTCACTCTGGTTAGGTTGGCATCGAAAAAAACGCTCTCGGGTGCTTTAGAGTGCCGAGTTTATTACTGCGCATTAAGAAATGACCACCTCCAACGTTTGGTTTATGTTTTATAAGCATTTTTAATTTTATTGCTTAAATCGCATTTTCTCGGCGAGCTGAGCACTTTTTCTGAATTGTGCCGCTCCCGTCACTCTGGTTAGGTTGGCATCGAAAAAAACGCTCTCGGGTGCTTTAGAGTGCCGAGTTTATTACTGCGCATTAAGAAATGACCACCTCCAACGTTTGGTTTATGTTTTATAAGCATTTTTAATTTTATTGCTTAAATCGCATTTTCTCGGCGAGCTGAGCACTTTTTCTGAATTGTGCCGCTCCCGTCACTCTTATTAGGTTGGAATCGAAAAAAACGCTATCGGGTGCTTTAGAGTGCCGAGTTATTCACTGCGCATGAAGAAATGACCACCTCCAACGTTTGGTTTATGTTTAATAAGCATTTTTAATTTTATTGCTTAAATCGCATTTTCTCGGCGAGCTGAGCACTTTTTCTGAATTGTGCCGCTCCCGTCACTCTGGTTAGGTTGGCATCGAAAAAAACGCTCTCGGATGCTTTAGAGTGCCGAGTTTATTACTGCGCATTAAGAAATTACCACCTCCAACGTTTGGTTTATGTTTTATAAGCATTTTTAATTTTATTGCTTAAATCGCATTTTCTCGGCGAGCTGAGCACTTTTTCTGAATTGTGCCGCTCCCGTCACTCTGGTTAGGTTGGCATCGAAAAAAACGCTCTCGGGTGCTTTAGAGTGCCGAGTTTATTACTGCGCATTAAGAAATGACCACCTCCAACGTTTGGTTTATGTTTTATAAGCATTTTTAATTTTATTGCTTAAATCGCATTTTCTCGGCGAGCTGAGCACTTTTTCTGAATTGTGCCGCTCCCGTCACTCTGGTTAGGTTGGCATCGAAAAAAACGCTCTCGGGTGCTTTAGAGTGCCGAGTTATTCACTGCGCATGAAGAAATGACCACCTCCAACGTTTGGTTTATGTTTAATGAGCATTTTTAATTTTATTGCTTGAATCGCATTTTCTCGGCGAGCTGAGCACTTTTTCTGAATTGTGCCGCTCCCGTCACTCTGGTTAGGTTGGCATCGAAAAAAACGCTCTCGGGTGCTTTAGAGTGCCGAGTTTATCACTGCGCATGAAGAAATGACCACCTCCAACGTTTGGTTTATGTTTTATAAGCATTTTTAATTTTATTGCTTAAATCGCATTTTCTCGGCGAGCTGAGCGCTTTTTCTGAATTGTGCCGCTCCCGTCACTCTGGTTAGGTTGGCATCGAAAAAAACGCTCTCGGGTGCTTTAGAGTGCCGAGTTTATCACTGCGCATGAAGAAATGACCACCTCCAACGTTTGGTTTATGTTTTATAAGCATTTTTAATTTTATTGCTTAAATCGCATTTTCTCGGCGAGCTGAGCACTTTTTCTGAATTGTGCCGCTCCCGTCACTCTGGTTAGGTTGGCATCGAAAAAAAGGCTCTCGGGTGCTTTAGAGTGCCGAGTTTATCACTGCGCATGAAGAAATGACCACCTCCAACGTTCGGTTTATGTTTTATAAGCATTTTTAAATTTATTGCTTAAATCGCATTTTCTCGGCGAGCTGAGCGCTTTGAATTGTGCCGCTCCCGTCACTCTGGTTAGGTTGGCATCGAAAAAAACGCTCTCGGGTGCTTTAGAGTGCCGAGTTATTCACTGCGCATGAAGAAATGACCACCTCCAACGTTTGGTTTATGTTTTATAAGCATTTTTAGTTTTATTGCTTAAATCGCATTTTCTCGGCGAGCTGAGCACTTTTTCTGAATTGTGCCGCTCCCGTCACTGTGGTTAGGTTGGCATCGAAAAAAACGCTCTCGGGTGTGCCGAGTTTATCACTGCGCATGAAGAAATGACCACCTCCAACGTTTGGTTTATGTTTAATAAGCATTTTTAATTTTATTGCTTAAATCGCATTTTCTCGGCGAGCTGAGCACTTTTTCTGAATTGTGCCGCTCCCGTCACTCTGGTTAGGTTGGCATCGAAAAAAACGCTCTCGGGTGCTTTAGAGTGCCGACTTTATCACTGCGCATGAAGAAATGACCACCTCCAACGTTTGGTTTATGTTTTATAAGCATTTTTAATTTTATTGCTTAAATCGCATTTTCTCGGCGAGCTGAGCACTTTTTCTGAATTGTGCCGCTCCCGTCACTCTGGTTAGGTTGGCATCGAAAAAAACGCTCACGGGTGCTTTAGAGTGCCGAGTTTATTACTGCGCATTAAGAAATGACCACCTCCAACGTTTGGTTTATGTTTTAAAAGCATTTTTAATTTTATTGCTTAAATCGCATTTTCTCGGCGAGCTGAGCACTTTTTCTGAATTGTGCCGCTCCCGTCACTCTGGTTAGGTTGGCATCGAAAAAAACGCTCTCGGGTGCTTTAGAGTGCCGAGTTATTCACTGCGCATGAAGAAATGACCACCTCCAACGTTTGGTTTATGTTTTATAAGCATTTTTAATTTTATTGCTTAAATCGCATTTTCTCGGCGAGCTGAGCACTTTTTCTGAATTGTGCCGCTCCCGTCACTCTGGTTAGGTTGGCATCGAAAAAAACGCTCTCGGGTGCTTTAGAGTGCCGAGTTATTCACTGCGCATGAAGAAATGACCACCTCCAACGTTTGGTTTATGTTTCATAAGCATTTTTTATTTTATTGCTTAAATCGCATTTTCTCGGCGAGCTGAGCACTTTTTCTGAATTGTGCCGCTCCCGTCACTCTGGTTAGGTTGGCATCGAAAAAAACGCTCTCGGGTGCTTTAGAGTGCCGAGTTTATTACTGCGCATTAAGAAATGACCACCTCCAACGTTTGGTTTATGTTTTATAAGCATTTTAAATTTTATTGCTTAAATCGCATTTTCTCGGCGAGCTGAGCACTTTTTCTGAATTGTGCCGCTCCCGTCACTCTGGTTAGGTTGGCATCGAAAAAAACGCTCTCGGGTGCTTTAGAGTGCCGAGTTATTCACTGCGCATGAAGAAATGACCACCTCCAACGTTTGGTTTATGTTTAATAAGCATTTTTAATTTTATTGCTTGAATCGCATTTTCTCGGCGAGCTGAGCACTTTTTCTGAATTGTGCCGCTCCCGTCACTCTGGTTAGGTTGGCATCGAAAAAAACGCTCTCGGGTGCTTTAGAGTGCCGAGTTTATCACTGCGCATGAAGAAATGACCACCTCCAACGTTTGGTTTATGTTTTATAAGCATTTTTAATTTTATTGCTTAAATCGCATTTTCTCGGCGAGCTGAGCGCTTTTTCTGAATTGTGCCGCTCCCGTCACTCTGGTTAGGTTGGCATCGAAAAAAACGCTCTCGGGTGCTTTAGAGTGCCGAGTTTATCACTGCGCATGAAGAAATGACCACCTCCAACGTTTGGTTTATGTTTTATAAGCATTTTTAATTTTATTGCTTAAATCGCATTTTCTCGGCGAGCTGAGCGCTTTTTCTGAATTGTGCCGCTCCCGTCACTCTGGTTAGGTTGGCATCGAAAAAAACGCTCTCGGGTGCTTTAGAGTGCCGAGTTTATCACTGCGCATGAAGAAATGACCACCTCCAACGTTTGGTTTATGTTTTATAAGCATTTTTAATTTTATTGCTTAAATCGCATTTTCTCGGCGAGCTGAGCACTTTTTCTGAATTGTGCCGCTCCCGTCACTCTGGTTAGGTTGGCATCGAAAAAAACGCTCTCGGGTGCTTTAGAGTGCCGAGTTTATCACTGCGCATGAAGAAATGACCACCTCCAACGTTTGGTTTATGTTTTATAAGCATTTTTAATTTTATTGCTTAAATCGCATTTTCTCGGCGAGCTGAGCACTTTTTCTGAATTGTGCCGCTCCCGTCACTCTGGTTAGGTTGGCATCGAAAAAAACGCTCTCGGGTGCTTTAGAGTGCCGAGTTATTCACTGCGCACGAAGAAATGACCACCTCCAACGTTTGGTTTATGTTTTATAAGCATTTTTAATTTTATTGCTTAAATCGCATTTTCTCGGCGAGCTGAGCGCTTTTTCTGAATTGTGCCGCTCCCGTCACTCTGGTTAGGTTGGCATCGAAAAAAACGCTCTCGGGTACTTTAGAGTGCCGAGTTTATTACTGCGCATTAAGAAATGACCACCTCCAACGTTTGGTTTATGTTTTATAAGCATTTTTAATTTTATTGCTTAAATCGCATTTTCTCGGCGAGCTGAGCACTTTTTCTGAATTGTGCCGCTCCCGTCACTCTGGTTAGGTTGGCATCGAAAAAAACGCTATCGGGTGCTTTAGAGTGCCGAGTTTATTACTGCGCATTAAGAAATGACCACCTCCAACGTTTGGTTTATGTTTTATAAGCATTTTTAATTTTATTGCTTAAATCGCATTTTCTCGGCGAGCTGAGCACTTTTTCTGAATTGTGCCGCTCCCGTCACTCTGGTTAGGTTGGCATCGAAAAAAACGCTATCGGGTGCTTTAGAGTGCCGAGTTATTCACTGCGCATGAAGAAATGACCACCTCCAACGTTTGGTTTATGTTTAATAAGCATTTTTAATTTTATTGCTTAAATCGCATTTTCTCGGCGAGCTGAGCACTTTTTCTGAATTGTGCCGCTCCCGTCACTCTGGTTAGGTTGGCATCGAAAAAAACGCTCTCGGGTGCTTTAGAGTGCCGAGTTTATTACTGCGCATTAAGAAATGACCACCTCCAACGTTTGGTTTATGTTTTATAAGCATTTTTAATTTTATTGCTTAAATCGCATTTTCTCGGCGAGCTGAGCACTTTTTCTGAATTGTGCCGCTCCCGTCACTCTGGTTAGGTTGGCATCGAAAAAAACGCTCTCGGGTGCTTTAGAGTGCCGAGTTTATTACTGCCCATTAAGAAATGACCACCTCCAACGTTTGGTTTATGTTTTATAAGCATTTTTAATTTTATTGCTTAAATCGCATTTTCTCGGCGAGCTGAGAACTTTTTCTGAATTGTGCCGCTCCCGTCACTCTGGTTAGGTTGGCATCGAAAAAAACGCTATCGGGTGCTTTAGAGTGCCGAGTTATTCACTGCGCATGAAGAAATGACCACCTCCAACGTTTGGTTTATGTTTAATAAGCATTTTTAATTTTATTGCTTAAATCGCATTTTCTCGGCGAGCTGAGCACTTTTTCTGAATTGTGCCGCTCCCGTCACTCTGGTTAGGTTGGCATCGAAAAAAACGCTCTCGGGTGCTTTAGAGTGCCGAGTTTATTACTGCGCATTAAGAAATGACCACCTCCAACGTTTGGTTTATGTTTTATAAGCATTTTTAGTTTTATTGCTTAAATCGCATTTTCTCGGCGAGCTGAGCACTTCTTCTGAATTTTGCCGCTCCCGTCACTCTGGTTAGGTTGGCATCGAAAAAAACGCTCTCGGGTGCTTTAGAGTGCCGAGTTTATTACTGCGCATTAAGAAATGACCACCTCCAACGTTTGGTTGATGTTTTATAAGCATTTTTAATTTTATTGCTTAAATCGCATTTTCTCGGCGAGCTGAGCACTTTTTCTGAATTGTGCCGCTCCCGTCACTCTGGTTAGGTTGGCATCGAAAAAAACGCTCTCGGGTGCTTTATAGTGCCGAGTTATTCACTGCGCATGAAGAAATGACCACCTCCAACGTTTGGTTTATGTTTAATAAGCATTTTTAATTTTATTGCTTGAATCGCATTTTCTCGGCGAGCTGAGCACTTTTTCTGAATTATGCCGCTCCCGTCACTCTGGTTAGGTTGGCATCGAAAAAAATTCTCTCGGGTGCTTTAGAGTGCCGAGTTTATCACTGCGCATGAAGAAATGACCACCTCCAACGTTTGGTTTATGTTTTATAAGCATTTTTAATTTTATTGCTTAAATCGCATTTTCTCGGCGAGCTGAGCGCTTTTTCTGAATTGTGCCGCTCCCGTCACTCTGGTTAGGTTGGCATCGAAAAAAACGCTCTCGGGTGCTTTAGAGTTCCGAGTTTATCACTGCGCATGAAGAAATGACCACCTCCAACGTTTGGTTTATGTTTTATAAGCATTTTTAATTTTATTGATTAAATCGCATTTTCTCGGCGAGCTGAGCACTTTTTCTGAATTGTGCCGCTCCCGTCACTCTGGTTAGGTTGGCATCGAAAAAAACGCTCTCGGGTGCTTTAGAGTGCCGAGTTTATTACTGCGCATTAAGAAATGACCACCTCCAACGTTTGGTTTATGTTTTATAAGCATTTTTAATTTTATTGCTTAAATCGCATTTTCTCGGCGAGCTGAGCACTTTTTCTGAATTGTGCCGCTCCCGTAACTCTGGTTAGGTTGGCATCGAAAAAAACGCTCTCGGGTGCTTTAGAGTGCCGAGTTTATCACTGCGCATGAAGAAATGACCACTTCCAACGTTTGGTTTATGTTTTATAAGCATTTTTAATTTTATTGCTTAAATCGCATTTTCTCGGCGAGCTGAGCACTTTTTCTGAATTGTGCCGCTCCCGTCACTGTGGTTAGGTTGGCATCGAAAAAAACGCTCTCGGGTGCTTTAGAGTGCCGAGTTTATCACCGCGCATGAAGAAATGACCACCTCCAACGTTTGGTTTATGTTTTATAAGCATTTTTAATTTTATTGCTTAAATCGCATTTTCTCGGCGAGCTGAGCGCTTTTTCTGAATTGTGCCGCTCCCGTCACTCTGGTTAGGTTGGCATCGAAAAAAACGCTCTCGGGTGCTTTAGAGTGCCGAGTTATTCACTGCGCATGAAGAAATGACCACGTCCAACGTTTGGTTTATGTTTAATAAGCATTTTTAATTTTATTGCTTAAATCGCATTTTCTCGGCGAGCTGAGCGCTTTTTCTGAATTGTGCCGCTCCCGTCACTCTGGTTAGGTTGGCATCGAAAAAAACGCTCTCGGGTGCTTTAGAGTGCCGAGTTATTCACTGCGCATGAAGAAATGACCACCTCCAACGTTTGGTTTATGTTTAATAAGCATTTTTAATTTTATTGCTTAAATCGCATTTTCTCGGCGAGCTGAGCACTTTTTCTGAATTGTGCCGCTCCCGTCACTCTGGTTAGGTTGGCATCGAAAAAAACGCTCTCGGGTGCTTTAGAGTGCCGAGTTTATTACTGCGCATTAAGAAATGACCACCTCCAACGTTTGGTTTATGTTTTATAAGCATTTTTAATTTTATTGCTTAAATCGCATTTTCTCGGCGAGCTGAGCACTTTTTCTGAATTGTGCCGCTCCCGTCACTCTGGTTAGGTTGGCATCGAAAAAAACGCTCTCGGGTGCTTTAGAGTGCCGAGTTATTCACTGCGCACGAATAAATGACCACCTCCAACGTTTGGTTTATGTTTTATAAGCATTTTTAATTTTATTGCTTAAATCGCATTTTCTCGGCGAGCTGAGCACTTTTTCTGAATTGTGCCGCTCCCGTCACTCTGGTTAGGTTGGCATCGAAAAAAACGCTCTCGGGTGCTTTAGAGTGCCGAGTTATTCACTGCGCATGAAGAAATGACCGCCTCCAACGTTTGGTTTATGTTTAATAAGCATTTTTAATTTTATTGCTTGAATCGCATTTTCTCGGCGAGCTGAGCACTTTTTCTGAATTGTGCCGCTCCCGTCACTCTGGTTAGGTTGGCATCGAAAAAAACGCTCTCGGGTGCTTTAGAGTGCCGAGTTTATCACTGCGCATGAAGAAATGACCACCTCCAACGTTTGGTTTATGTTTTATAAGCATTTTTAATTTTATTGCTTAAATCGCATTTTCTCGGCGAGTTGAGCGCTTTTTCTGAATTGTGCCGCTCCCGTCACTCTGGTTAGGTTGGCATCGAAAAAAACGCTCTCGGGTGCTTTAGAGTGCCGAGTTTATCACTGCGCATGAAGAAATGACCACCTCCAACGTTTGGTTTATGTTTTATAAGCATTTTTAATTTTATTGCTTAAATCGCATTTTCTCGGCGAGCTGAGCACTTTTTCTGAATTGTGCCGCTCCCGTCACTCTGGTTAGGTTGGCATCGAAAAAAACGCTCTCGGGTGCTTTAGAGTGCCGAGTTATTCACTGCGCATGAAGAAATGACCACCATCAACGTTTGGTTTATGTTTTATAAGCGTTTTTAAATTTATTGCTTAAATCGCATTTTCTCGGCGAGCTGAGCGCTTTTTCTGAATTGTGCCGCTCCCGTCACTCTGGTTAGGTTGGCATCGAAAAAAACGCTCTCGGGTGCTTTAGAGTGCCGAGTTATTCACTGCGCATGAAGAAATGACCACCTCCAACGTTTGGTTTATGTTTTATAAGCATTTTTAGTTTTATTGCTTAAATCGCATTTTCTCGGCGAGCTGAGCGCTTTTTCTGAATTGTGCCGCTCCCGTCACTCTGGTTAGGTTGGCATCGAAAAAAACGCTCTCGGGTGCTTTAGAGTGCCGAGTTTATTACTGCGCATTAAGAAATGACCACCTCCAACGTTTGGTTTATGT
Source organism: Syngnathus typhle (assembly GCF_033458585.1). Lineage (NCBI taxonomy): Eukaryota > Metazoa > Chordata > Actinopteri > Syngnathiformes > Syngnathidae > Syngnathus > Syngnathus typhle. Next base: position 15,288,726 of record NC_083747.1, on the reverse strand, counting down.
TTTATAAGCATTTTTAATTTTATTGCTTAAATCGCATTTTCTCGGCGAGCTGAGCACTTTTTCTGAATTGTGCCGCTCCCGTCACTCTGGTTAGGTTGGCATCGAAAAAAACGCTCTCGGGTGCTTTAGAGTGCCGAGTTTATTACTGCGCATTAAGAAATGACCACCTCCAACGTTTGGTTTATGTTTTATAAGCATTTTTAATTTTATTGCTTAAATCGCATTTTCTCGGCGAGCTGAGCACTTTTTCTGAATTGTGCCGCTCCCGTCACTCTGGTTAGGTTGGCATCGAAAAAAACGCTCTCGGGTGCTTTATAGTGCCGAGTTATTCACTGCGCATGAAGAAATGACCACCTCCAACGTTTGGTTTATGTTTAATAAGCATTTTTAATTTTATTGCTTGAATGCATTTTCTCGGCGAGCTGAGCACTTTTTCTGAATTGTGCCGCTCCCGTCACTCTGGTTAGGTTGGCATCGAAAAAAATTCTCTCGGGTGCTTTAGAGTGCCGAGTTTATCACTGCGCATGAAGAAATGACCACCTCCAACGTTTGGTTTATGTTTTATAAGCATTTTTAATTTTATTGCTTAAATCGCATTTTCTCGGCGAGCTGAGCGCTTTTTCTGAATTGTGCCGCTCCCGTCACTCTGGTTAGGTTGGCATCGAAAAAAACGCTCTCGGGTGCTTTAGAGTGCCGAGTTTATCACTGCGCATGAAGAAATGACCACCTCCAACGTTTGGTTTATGTTTTATAAGCATTTTTAATTTTATTGCTTAAATCGCATTTTCTCGGCGAGCTGAGCACTTTTTCTGAATTGTGCCGCTCCCGTCACTCTGGTTAGGTTGGCATAGAAAAAAACGCTCTCGGGTGCTTTAGAGTGCCGAGTTATTCACTGCGCATGAAGAAATGACCACCTCCAACGTTTGGTTTATGTTTAATAAGCATTTTTAATTTTATTGCTTAAATCGCATTTTCTCGGCGAGCTGAGCGCTTTTTCTGAATTGTGCCGTTCCCGTCACTCTGGTTAGGTTGGCATCGAAAAAAACGCTCTCGGGTGCTTTAGAGTGCCGAGTTTATTACTGCGCATTAAGAAATGACCACCTCCAACGTTTGGTTTATGTTTTATAAGCATTTTTAATTTTATTGCTTGAATCGCATTTTCTCGGCGAGCTGAGCACTTTTTCTGAATTGTGCCGCTCCCGTCACTCTGGTTAGGTTGGCATCGAAAAAAACGCTCTCGGGTGCTTTAGAGTGCCGAGTTTATTACTGCGCATTAAGAAATGACCACCTCCAACGTTTGGTTTATGTTTTATAAGCATTTTTAATTTTATTGCTTAAATCGCATTTTCTCGGCGAGCTGAGCACTTTTTCTGAATTGTGCCGCTCCCGTCGCTCTGGTTAGGTTGGCATCGAAAAAAACGCTCTCGGGTGCTTTAGAGTGCCGAGTTATTCACTGCGCATGAAGAAATGACCACCTCCAACGTTTGGTTTATGTTTTATAAGCATTTTTAATTTTATTGCTTAAATCGCATTTTCTCGGCGAGCTGAGCGCTTTTTCTGAATTGTGCCGCTCCCGTCACTCTGGTTAGGTTGGCATCGAAAAAAACGCTCTCGGGTGCTTTAGAGTGCCGAGTTTATCACTGCGCATGAAGAAATGACCACCTCCAACGTTTGGTTTATGTTTTATAAGCATTTTTAATTGTATTGCTTAAATCGCATTTTCTCGGCGAGCTGAGCGCTTTTTCTGAATTGTGCCGCTCCCGTCACTCTGGTTAGGTTGGCATCGAAAAAAACGCTCTCGGGTGCTTTAGAGTGCCGAGTTTATCACTGCGCATGAAGAAATGACCACCTCCAACGTTTGGTTTATGTTTTATAAGCATTTTTAATTTTATTGCTTAAATCGCATTTTCTCGGCGAGCTGAGCACTTTTTCTGAATTGTGCCGCTCCCGTCACTCTGGTTAGGTTGGCATCGAAAAAAACGGTCTCGGGTGCTTTAGAGTGCCGAGTTTATCACTGCGCATGAAGAAATGACCACCTCCAACGTTTGGTTTATGTTTTATAAGCATTTTTAATTTTATTGCTTAAATCGCATTTTCTCGGCGAGCTGAGCGCTTTTTCTGAATTGTGCCGCTCCCGTCACTCTGGTTAGGTTGGCATCGAAAAAAACGCTCTCGGGTGCTTTAGAGTGCCGAGTTATTCACTGCGCATGAAGAAATGACCACCTCCAACGTTTGGTTTATGTTTAATAAGCATTTTTAATTTTATTGCTTAAATCGCATTTTCTCGGCGAGCTGAGCGCTTTTTCTGAATTGTGCCGCTCCCGTCACTCTGGTTAGGTTGGCATCGAAAAAAACGCTCTCGGGTGCTTTAGAGTGCCGAGTTATTCACTGCGCATGAAGAAATGACCACCTCCAACGTTTGGTTTATGTTTAATAAGCATTTTTAATTTTATTGCTTAAATCGCATTTTCTCGGCGAGCTGAGCACTTTTTCTGAATTGTGCCGCTCCCGTCACTCTGGTTAGGTTGGCATCGAAAAAAACGCTCACGGGTGCTTTAGAGTGCCGAGTTTATTACTGCGCATTAAGAAATGACCACCTCCAACGTTTGGTTTATGTTTTATAAGCATTTTTAATTTTATTTTCTCGGCGAGCTGAGCACTTTTTCTGAATTGTGCCGCTCCCGTCACTCTGGTTAGGTTGGCATCGAAAAAAACGCTCTCGGGTGCTTTAGAGTGCCGAGTTATTCACTGCGCATGAAGAAATGACCACCTCCAACGTTTGGTTTATGTTTTATAAGCATTTTTAATTTTATTGCTTAAATCGCATTTTCTCGGCGAGCTGAGCACTTTTTCTGAATTGTGCCGCTCCCGTCACTCTGGTTAGGTTGGCATCGAAAAAAACGCTCTCGGGTGCTTTAGAGTGCCGAGTTTATCACTGCGCATGAAGAAATGACCACCTCCAACGTTTGGTTTATGTTTTATAAGCATTTTTAATTTTATTGCTTAAATCGCATTTTCTCGGCGAGCTGAGCGCTTTTTCTGAATTGTGCCGCTCCCGTCACTCTGGTTAGGTTGGCATCGAAAAAAACGCTCTCGGGTGCTTTAGAGTGCCGAGTTTATTACTGCGCATTAAGAAATGACCACCTCCAACGTTTGGTTTATGTTTTATAAGCATTTTTAATTTTATTGCTTAAATCGCATTTTCTCGGCGAGCTGAGCACTTTTTCTGAATTTGCCGCTCCCGTCACTCTGGTTAGGTTGGCATCGAAAAAAACGCTCTCGGGTGCTTTAGAGTGCCGAGTTTATTACTGCGCATTAAGAAATGACCACCTCCAACGTTTGGTTTATGTTTTATAAGCATTTTTAATTTTATTGCTTAAATCGCATTTTCTCGGCGAGCTGAGCGCTTTTTCTGAATTGTGCCGCTCCCGTCACTCTGGTTAGGTTGGCATCGAAAAAAACGCTCTCGGGTGCTTTAGAGTGCCGAGTTTATCACTGCGCATGAAGAAATGACCACCTCCAACGTTTGGTTTATGTTTTATAAGCATTTTTAATTTTATTGCTTAAATCGCATTTTCTCGGCGAGCTGAGCGCTTTTTCTGAATTGTGCCGCTCCCGTCACTCTGGTTAGGTTGGCATCGAAAAAAACGCTCTCGGGTGCTTTAGAGTGCCGAGTTATTCACTGCGCATGAAGAAATGACCACCTCCAACGTTTGGTTTATGTTTAATAAGCATTTTTAATTTTATTGCTTAAATCGCATTTTCTCGGCGAGCTGAGCACTTTTTCTGAATTGTGCCGCTCCCGTCACTCTGGTTAGGTTGGCATCGAAAAAAACGCTCACGGGTGCTTTAGAGTGCCGAGTTTATTACTGCGCATTAAGAAATGACCACCTCCAACGTTTGGTTTATGTTTTATAAGCATTTTTAATTTTATTTTCTCGGCGAGCTGAGCACTTTTTCTGAATTGTGCCGCTCCCGTCACTCTGGTTAGGTTGGCATCGAAAAAAACGCTCTCGGGTGCTTTAGAGTGCCGAGTTATTCACTGCGCATGAAGAAATGACCACCTCCAACGTTTGGTTTATGTTTTATAAGCATTTTTAATTTTATTGCTTAAATCGCATTTTCTCGGCGAGCTGAGCACTTTTTCTGAATTGTGCCGCTCCCGTCACTCTGGTTAGGTTGGCATCGAAAAAAACGCTCTCGGGTGCTTTAGAGTGCCGAGTTTATCACTGCGCATGAAGAAATGACCACCTCCAACGTTTGGTTTATGTTTTATAAGCATTTTTAATTTTATTGCTTAAATCGCATTTTCTCGGCGAGCTGAGCGCTTTTTCTGAATTGTGCCGCTCCCGTCACTCTGGTTAGGTTGGCATCGAAAAAAACGCTCTCGGGTGCTTTAGAGTGCCGAGTTTATTACTGCGCATTAAGAAATGACCACCTCCAACGTTTGGTTTATGTTTTATAAGCATTTTTAATTTTATTGCTTAAATCGCATTTTCTCGGCGAGCTGAGCACTTTTTCTGAATTTGCCGCTCCCGTCACTCTGGTTAGGTTGGCATCGAAAAAAACGCTCTCGGGTGCTTTAGAGTGCCGAGTTTATTACTGCGCATTAAGAAATGACCACCTCCAACGTTTGGTTTATGTTTTATAAGCATTTTTAATTTTATTGCTTAAATCGCATTTTCTCGGCGAGCTGAGCGCTTTTTCTGAATTGTGCCGCTCCCGTCACTCTGGTTAGGTTGGCATCGAAAAAAACGCTCTCGGGTGCTTTAGAGTGCCGAGTTTATCACTGCGCATGAAGAAATGACCACCTCCAACGTTTGGTTTATGTTTTATAAGCATTTTTAATTTTATTGCTTAAATCGCATTTTCTCGGCGAGCTGAGCGCTTTTTCTGAATTGTGCCGCTCCCGTCACTCTGGTTAGGTTGGCATCGAAAAAAACGCTCTCGGGTGCTTTAGAGTGCCGAGTTTATCACTGCGCATGAAGAAATGACCACCTCCAACGTTTGGTTTATGTTTTATAAGCATTTTTAATTTTATTGCTTAAATCGCATTTTCTCGGCGAGCTGAGCACTTTTTCTGAATTGTGCCGCTCCCGTCACTCTGGTTAGGTTGGCATCGAAAAAAACGCTCTCGGGTGCTTTAGAGTGCCGAGTTTATCACTGCGCATGAAGAAATGACCACCTCCAACGTTTGGTTTATGTTTTATAAGCGTTTTTAAATTTATTGCTTAAATCGCATTTTCTCGGAGAGCTGAGCGCTTTTTCTGAATTGTGCCGCTCCCGTCACTCTGGTTAGGTTGGCATCGAAAAAAACGCTCTCGGGTGCTTTAGAGTGCCGAGTTATTCACTGCGCATGAAGAAATGACCACCTCCAACGTTTGGTTTATGTTTTATAAGCATTTTTAGTTTTATTGCTTAAATCGCATTTTCTCGGCGAGCTGAGCGCTTTTTCTGAATTGTGCCGCTCCCGTCACTCTGGTTAGGTTGGCATCGAAAAAAACGCTCTCGGGTGCTTTAGAGTGCCGAGTTTATCACTGCGCATGAAGAAATGACCACCTCCAACGTTTGGTTTATGTTTAATAAGCATTTTTAATTTTATTGCTTAAATCGCATTTTCTCGGCGAGCTGAGCACTTTTTCTGAATTGTGCCGCTCCCGTCACTCTGGTTAGGTTGGCATCGAAAAAAACGCTCTCGGGTGCTTTAGAGTGCCAACTTTATCACTGCGCATGAAGAAATGACCACCTCCAACGTTTGGTTTATGTTTTATAAGCATTTTTAATTTTATTGCTTAAATCGCATTTTCTCGGCGAGCTGAGCACTTTTTCTGAATTGTGCCGCTCCCGTCACTCTGGTTAGGTTGGCATCGAAAAAAACGCTCACGGGTGCTTTAGAGTGCCGAGTTTATTACTGCGCATTAAGAAATGACCACCTCCAACGTTTGGTTTATGTTTTATAAGCATTTTTAATTTTATTGCTTAAATCGCATTTTCTCGGCGAGCTGAGCACTTTTTCTGAATTGTGCCGCTCCCGTCACTCTGGTTAGGTTGGCATCGAAAAAAACGCTCTCGGGGTCTTTAGAGTGCCGAGTTTATTACTGCGCATTAAGAAATGACCACCTCCAACGTTTGGTTTATGTTTTATAAGCATTTTTAATTTTATTGCTTAAATCGCATTTTCTCGGCGAGCTGAGCACTTTTTCTGAATTGTGCCGCTCCCGTCACTCTGGTTAGGTTGGCATCGAAAAAAACGCTCTCGGGTGCTTTAGAGTGCCGAGTTTATTACTGCGCATTAAGAAATGACCACCTCCAACGTTTGGTTTATGTTTTATAAGCATTTTTAATTTTATTGCTTAAATCGCATTTTCTCGGCGAGCTGAGCACTTTTTCTGAATTGTGCCGCTCCCGTCACTCTGGTTAGGTTGGCATCGAAAAAAACGCTCTCGGGTGCTTTATAGTGCCGAGTTATTCACTGCGCATGAAGAAATGACCACCTCCAACGTTTGGTTTATGTTTAATAAGCATTTTTAATTTTATTGCTTGAATCGCATTTTCTCGGCGAGCTGAGCACTTTTTCTGAATTGTGCCGCTCCCGTCACTCTGGTTAGGTTGGCATCGAAAAAAATTCTCTCGGGTGCTTTAGAGTGCCGAGTTTATCACTGCGCATGAAGAAATGACCACCTCCAACGTTTGGTTTATGTTTTATAAGCATTTTTAATTTTATTGCTTAAATCGCATTTTCTCGGCGAGCTGAGCGCTTTTTCTGAATTGTGCCGCTCCCGTCACTCTGGTTAGGTTGGCATCGAAAAAAACGCTCTCGGGTGCTTTAGAGTGCCGAGTTTATCACTGCGCATGAAGAAATGACCACCTCCAACGTTTGGTTTATGTTTTATAAGCATTTTTAATTTTATTGCTTAAATCGCATTTTCTCGGCGAGCTGAGCACTTTTTCTGAATTGTGCCGCTCCCGTCACTCTGGTTAGGTTGGCATCGAAAAAAAGCTCTCGGGTGCTTTAGAGTGCCGAGTTATTCACTGCGCATGAAGAAATGACCACCTCCAACGTTTGGTTTATGTTTAATAAGCATTTTTAATTTTATTGCTTAAATCGCATTTTCTCGGCGAGCTGAGCACTTTTTCTGAATTGTGCCGCTCCCGTCACTCTGGTTAGGTTGGCATCGAAAAAAACGCTCTCGGGTGCTTTAGAGTGCCGAGTTTATTACTGCGCATTAAGAAATGACCACCTCCAACGTTTGGTTTATGTTTTATAAGCATTTTTAATTTTATTGCTTAAATCGCATTTTCTCGGCGAGCTGAGCACTTTTTCTGAATTGTGCCGCTCCCGTCACTCTGGTTAGGTTGGCATCGAAAAAAACGCTCTCGGGTGCTTTAGAGTGCCGAGTTTATTACTGCGCATTAAGAAATGACCACCTCCAACGTTTGGTTTATGTTTTATAAGCATTTTTAATTTTATTGCTTAAATCGCATTTTCTCGGCGAGCTGAGCACTTTTTCTGAATTGTGCCGCTCCCGTCGCTCTGGTTAGGTTGGCATCGAAAAAAACGCTCTCGGGTGCTTTAGAGTGCCGAGTTATTCACTGCGCATGAAGAAATGACCACCTCCAACGTTTGGTTTATGTTTTATAAGCATTTTTAATTTTATTGCTTAAATCGCATTTTCTCGGCGAGCTGAGCGCTTTTTCTGAATTGTGCCGCTCCCGTCACTCTGGTTAGGTTGGCATCGAAAAAAACGCTCTCGGGTGCTTTAGAGTGCCGAGTTTATTACTGCGCATTAAGAAATGACCACCTCCAACGTTTGGTTTATGTTTTATAAGCATTTTCAATTTTATTGCCTAAATCGCATTTTCTCGGCGAGCTGAGCACGTTTTCCCAATTGTGCCGCTCCCGTCACTCTGGTTAGGTTGGCATCGAAAAAAACGCTCTCGGGTGCTTTAGAGTGCCGAGTTTATTACTGCGCATTAAGAAATGACCACCTCCAACGTTTGGTTTATGTTTTATAAGCATTTTTAATTTAATTGCTTAAATCGCATTTTCTCGGCGAGCTGAGCACTTTTTCTGAATTGTGCCGCTCCCGTCACTCTGGTTAGGTTGGCATCGAAAAAAACGCTCACGGGTGCTTTAGAGTGCCGAGTTTATTACTGCGCATTAAGAAATGACCACCTCCAACGTTTGGTTTATGTTTTATAAGCATTTTTAATTTTATTGCTTAAATCGCATTTTCTCGGCGAGCTGAGCACTTTTTCTGAATTGTGCCGCTCCCGTCACTCTGGTTAGGTTGGCATCGAAAAAAACGCTCTCGGGTGCTTTAGAGTGCCGAGTTATTCACTGCGCATGAAGAAATGACCACCTCCAACGTTTGGTTTATGTTTTATAAGCATTTTTAATTTTATTGCTTAAATCGCATTTTCTCGGCGAGCTGAACACTTTTTCTGAATTGTGCCGCTCCCGTCACTCTGGTTAGGTTGGCATCGAAAAACACGCTCTCGGGTGCTTTAGAGTGCCGAGTTTATCACTGCGCATGAAGAAATGACCACCTCCAACGTTTGGTTTATGTTTTATAAGCATTTTTAATTTTATTGCTTAAATAGCATTGTCTCGGCGAGCTGAGCGCTTTTTCTGAATTGTGCCGCTCCCGTCACTCTGGTTAGGTTGGCATCGAAAAAAACGCTCTCGGGTGCTTTAGAGTGCCGAGTTTATCACTGCGCATGAAGAAATGACCACCTCCAACGTTTGGTTTATGTTTTATAAGCATTTTTAATTTTATTGCTTAAATCGCATTTTCTCGGCGAGCTGAGCACTTTTTCTGAATTGTGCCGCTCCCGTCACTCTGGTTAGGTTGGCATCGAAAAAAACGCTCTCGGGTGCTTTAGAGTGCCGAGTTATTCACTGCGCATGAAGAAATGACCACCTCCAACGTTTGGTTTATGTTTTATAAGCATTTTTAATTTTATTGCTTAAATCGCATTTTCTCGGCGAGCTGAGCACTTTTTCTGAATTGTGCCGCTCCCGTCACTCTGGTTAGGTTGGCATCGAAAAAAACGCTCTCTGGTGCTTTAGAGTGCCGAGTTTATTACTGCGCATTAAGAAATGACCACCTCCAACGTTTGGTTTATGTTTTATAAGCATTTTTAATTTTATTGCTTAAATCGCATTTTCTCGGCGAGCTGAGCACTTTTTCTGAATTGTGCCGCTCCCGTCACTCTGGTTAGGTTGGCATCGAAAAAAACGCTCTCGGGTGCTTTAGAGTGCCGAGTTTATCACTGCGCATGAAGAAATGACCACCTCCAACGTGTGGTTTATGTTTTATAAGCATTTTTAATTTTATTGCTTAAATCGCATTTTCTCGGAGAGCTGAGCACTTTTTCTGAATTGTGCCGCTCCCGTCACTCTGGTTAGGTTGGCATCGAAAAAAACGCTCTCGGGTGCTTTAGAGTGCCGAGTTATTCACTGCGCATGAAGAAATGACCACCTCCAACGTTTGGTTTATGTTTTATAAGCATTTTTAATTTTATTGCTTAAATCGCATTTTCTCGGCGAGCTGAGCACTTTTTCTGAATTGTGCCGCTCCCGTCACTCTGTTTAGGTTGGCATCGAAAAAAACGCTCTCGGGTGCTTTTGAGTGCCGAGTTTATCACTGCGCATAAAGAAATGACCACCTCCAACGTTTGGTTTATGTTTAATAAGCATTTTTAATTTTATTGCTTAAATCGTATTTTCTCGGCGAGCTGAGCACTTTTTCTGAATAGTGCCGCTCCCGTCACTCTGGTTAGGTTGGCATCGAAAAAAACGCTCTCGGGTGCTTTAGAGTGCCGAGTTTATCACTGCGCATGAAGAAATGACCACCTCCAACGTTTGGTTTATGTTTTATAAGCATTTTTAATTTGATTGCTTAAATCGCATTTTCTCGGCGAGCTGAGCACTTTTTCTGAATTGTGCCGCTCCCGTCACTCTGGTTAGGTTGGCATCGAAAAAAACGCTCTCGGGTGCTTTAGAGTGCCGAGTTTATCACTGCGCATGAAGAAATGACCACCTCCAACGTTTGCTTTATGTTTAATAAGCATTTTTAATTTTATTTCTTAAATCGCATTTTCTCGGCGAGCTGAGCACTTTTTCTGAATTGTGCCGCTCCCGTCACTCTGGTTAGGTTGGCATCGAAAAAAAGGCTCTCGGGTGCTTTAGAGTGCCGAGTTTATCACTGCGCATGAAGAAATGACAACCTCCAACGTTTGGTTTGTGTTTTATAAGCATTTTTAATTTTATTGGTTAAATCGCATTTTCTCGGCGAGCTGAGCGCTTTTTCTGAATTGTGCCGCTCCCGTCACTCTGGTTAGGTTGGCATCGAAAAAAACGCTCTCGGGTGCTTTAGAGTGCCGAGTACATCACTGCGCATGAAGAAATGACCACCTTCAACGTTTGGTTTATGTTTTATAAGCATTTTTAATTGTATTGCTTGAATCGCATTTTTTCGGCGAGCTGATTGCTTTTTCTGAATTGTGCCGCTCCCGTCACTCTGGTTAGGTTGGCATCGAAAAAAACGCTCTCGGGTGCTTTAGAGTGCCGAGTTTATCACTGCGCATGAAGAAATGACCACCTCCAACGTTTGGTTTATGTTTTATAAGCATTTTTAGTTTTATTGCTTAAATCGCATTTTCTCGGCGAGCTGAGCACTTTTTCTGAATTGTGCCGCTCCCGTCACTCTGGTTAGCTTGGCATCGAAAAAAACGCTCTCGAGTTCTTTAGAGTGCCGAGTTATTCACTGCGCATGAAGAAATGACCACCTCCAACGTTTGGTTTATGTTTTATAAGCATTTCTAATTTTATTGTTTAAATCGCATTTTCTCGGCGAGCTGAGCACTTTTTCTGAATTGTGCCGCTCCCGTCACTCTGGTTAGGTTGGCATCGAAAAAAACGCTCTCGGGTGCTTTAGAGTGCCGAGTTTATTACTGCGCATTAAGAAATGACCACCTCCAACGTTTGGTTTATGTTTTATAAGCATTTTTAATTTTATTGCTTAAATCGCATTTTCTCGGCGAGCTGAGCACTTTTTCTGAATTGTGCCGCTCCCGTCACTCTGGTTAGGTTGGCATCGAAAAAAAACGCTCTCGGGTGCTTTAGAGTGCCGAGTTATTCACTGCGCATGAATAAATGACCACCTCCAACGTTTGGTTTATGTTTTATAAGCATTTTTAATTTTATTGCTTAAATCGCATTTTCTCGGCGAGCTGAGCACTTTTTCTGAATTGTGCCGCTCCCGTCACTCTGGTTAGGTTGGCATCGAAAAAAACGCTCTCGGGTGCTTTAGAGTGCCGAGTTTATCACTGCGCATGAAGAAATGACCACCTCCAACGTTTGGTTTATGTTTTATAATTATTTTTAATTTTATTGCTTAAATCGCATTTTCTTGGCGAGCTGAGCGCTTTTTCTGAATTGTGCCGCTCCCGTCACTCTGGTTAGGTTGGCATCGAAAAAAACGCTCTCGGGTGCTTTAGAGTGCCGAGTTTATCACTGCGCATGAAGAAATGACCACCTCCAACGTTTGGTTTATGTTTTATAAGCATTTTTAATTTTATTGCTTAAATCGCATTTTCTCGGCGAGCTGAGCACTTTTTCTGAATTGTGCCGCTCCCGTCACTCTGGTTAGGTTGGCATCGAAAAAAACGCTCTCGGGTGCTTTAGAATGCCGAGTACATCACTGCGCATGAAGAAATGACCACCTCCAACGTTTGGTTTATGTTTTAGAAGCATTTTTAATTTTATTGCTTAAATCGCATTTTCTCGGCGAGCTGAGCGCTTTTTCTGAATTGTGCCGCTCCCGTCACTCTGGTTAGGTTGGCATCGAAAAAAACGCTCTCGGGTGCTTTAGAGTGCCGAGTTTCTCACTGCGCATGAAGAAATGACCACCTCCAACGTTTGGTTTATGTTTAATAAGCATTTTTAATTTTATTGCTTAAATCGCATTTTCTCGCCGAGCTGAGCACTTTTTCTGAATTGTGCCGCTCCCGTCACTCTGGTTAGGTTGGCATCGAAAAAAACGCTCTCGGGTGCTTTAGAGTGCCGAGTTTATCACTGCGCATGAAGAAATGACCACCTCCAACGTTTGGTTTATGTTTAATAAGCATTTTTAATTTTATTGCTTAAATCGCATTTTCTCGGCGAGCTGAGCACTTTTTCTGAATTGTGCCGCTCCCGTCATTCTGGTTAGGTTGGCATCGAAAAAAACGCTCTCGGGTGCTTTAGAGTGCCGAGTTTATCACTGCGCATGAAGAAATGACCACCTCCAACGTTTGGTTTATGTTTTATAAGCATTTTTAATTTTATTGCTTAAATCACATTTTCTCGGCGAGCTGAGCACTTTTTCTGAATTGTGCCGCTCCCGTCACTCTGGTTAGGTTGGCATCGAAAAAAACGCTCTCGGGTGCTTTAGAGTGCCGAGTTTATTACTGCGCATTAAGAAATGACCACCTCCAACGTTTGGTTTATGTTTTATAAGCATTTTTAATTTTATTGCTTAAATCGCATTTTCTCGGCGAGCTGAGCGCTTTTTCTGAATTGTGCCGCTCCCGTCACTCTGGTTAGGTTGGCATCGAAAAAAACGCTCTCGGGTGCTTTAGAGCAGTGTTTCCCAACCTTTTTTGAGCAATGGCACATATTTTATGTTACAAAAATCACACGGCACACCACCAAACAAAAATGTCACAAAACGTATATATAATGAAATATAATGAACATTTATTGTCAATTCACTTACTCAGTGTGAAATTTGGCCCTGTTTGGTTGAACACAACGCTGATATTCTTGCAGGAATTGAAGAAAGACAAACACGAAGATCTTCCTCAACCGCTCTGAGTCTCGCTCTTTTCTTAGTCTTTAAAGTAGTCATGCTTGAAAAGCCCAGCTCACATAGATAGGTTGTGGAGAAAGGGAGAAGAGCTGAAATTGCTTTGTTTCCCAGAATAGGGAACTCCTTGGCAGCAGTCAGCCAAAAACTGTCCAAAGGTACATCCGAAAAGCGCAGCTTAAGACCACGATCTTGTCTCAGTTCAGTTATTTCTTCCTGTTCCTGCAAAGTTATGTCCCTTCCAACTGCAGTTGAGCTATATGGGTTCCTCACCCAGTCAAGGCAATCAGTGGAAAGTGAAGGGAAATAACATGACAACTTCTGCTCCAAACTTTGCAGATGTTTACCTATTGTCTCACACAGTGCAGCTCTGTTGACACTCTGCCATTTCTGGGTGTTTGGGAACATTTCTAGGTTGGCACTTTCCACGTGTTGTTCCCAGAGCAGCACCTTTGAACGAAACCGCTGTATTTTATCTGTACTTGTGAGCAGGTTTTCGTTTCGACCTTGCATTCGCGTGTTCAAGTCATTCAGATGTTTAAATGTATCTGCCAGATATGCCAGTCTTGCACACCACTCATCATTTGAGAGCAAGTTAGCGTCATCATGCTTCTCATTTGTCAAAAGCACTTTGAGTTCCTCCCTCAGCTCATAAACACGACTTAAAACTTTGCCACGGGAAAGCCACCGGACCTCCGTGTGGAGCAATAACACTTTATGCTCCTGCCCCATTTCCTCACACAATGATGTAAACATGCGGCTTTTTACTGGTCTCGTCTTCACAAAGTTTATCATGCGCACAACATCTTCCATTACAGGAGCTAGGTCTGCTGGTAATGTTTTGGCAACAAGTGCTTCCCGGTGCAGAAAACAATGCGTCGCGATGACTTTTGGATTTTGCTCTTTCACTCTGTTTACAAATCCTTTGGTGCGCCCGAGCATGGCAGCTGCTCCATCGGTGCAAACACTTACGCAGTCTTGCCACTTTAGTCCTCCTTGTTCAATGTACTCTGATACAACTCGAAAAATTTCTTCTCCTGTTGTTCTTCCTGGCAATTCCTTGCAAAACAGAAAGTTTTCTCTGATGGTGTCTCCGTCTACAAAGCGCACATTTGCCAGAAGCTGCGCGTGTCCACTGATATCCGTAGATTCATCAATTTGCAAAGCGAATTTCCCACTAATGTGCAACTTTTCCAAAACTGTCTTCTCAATGTCTGCAGACATGTCTTGAATACGTCTGGAAATTGTATTATTTGATAGAGGGACTTGGGCTATTTCTTTAACAGCGCCAGGGCCGAGCATCTCTTTCAAGATAATTTTGCAGGCGGGCATTATTAACGTCTCTCCTACGGTGTGTGCCTGTTTTGATTTGGCGATGAGTTCAGCAACTTGGTAACTAGCTCTAAGAGCTTTCTCACCCGTCTTGGTGGTTTTCCTCAGTAGCTCTGCCTGTTTCCCAGTCCGTTCACGCAGTTGAAAAAAATAGTCCATACTCTTGTTTTGTAGTGACGGGTGTTTTGTCTCTAAATGGCGTTTGAGTTTACTGGGAACCATGGCACTGTTGGACAACTTTTCCCCGCACACCAGGCATAGCGGAGTTGCCGCACTTTTTTCTCCGATAAAAGTAAATCCAAAAGCAAGATAGCCTTCATTGTATTGTCTTAAGCTCACCTTTTTTGCTTTCTTCTGACCAGTGCTCATGCTAGGGCCTTCATCTGGGTCAGAATTTTCTTCAGGACCCAGGTCAGATTGAGTACTTTTTCTTTTCAAATATTTATCCATTGCTATTACCTGCACTGTCTCACTCGAGGATAACTATGAACTTCCTACTCCTAGAGTAGACATATCGCGCTGATACACTGCCCTCTATTGGAAGAGCATTTAATTGCCCTGTCTATCACTACATGCTTCTCACTTTGAACCAATTAGACAAAACTGGGCGGCACACCTGATGATTCGTCACGGCACACTTGTGTGCCGCGGCACAGCGGTTGGGAAACACTGCTTTAGAGTGCCGAGTTTATCACTGCGCATGAAGAAATGACCACCTCCAACGTTTGGTTTATGTTTTATAAGCATTTTTAATTTTATTGCTTAAATCGCATTTTCTCGGCGAGCTGAGCGCTTTTTCTGAATTGTGCCGCTCCCGTCACTCTGGTTAGGTTGGCATCGAAAAAAACGCTCTCGGGTGCTTTAGAGTGCCGAGTTTATCACTGCGCATGAAGAAATGACCACCTCCAACGTTTGGTTTATGTTTTATAAGCATTTTTAATTTTATTGCTTAAATCGCATTTTCTCGGCGAGCTGAGCACTTTTTCTGAATTGTGCCGCTCCCGGCACTCTGGTTAGGTTGGCATCGAAAAAAACGCTCTCGGGTGCTTTAGAGTGCCGAGTTATTCACTGCGCATGAAGAAATGACCAGCTCCAACGTTTGGTTTATGTTTGATAAGCATTTTTAATTTTATTGCTTAAATCGCATTTTCTCGGCGAGCTGAGCACTTTTTCTGAATTGTGCCGCTCCCGTCACTCTGGTTAGGTTGGCATCGAAAAAAACGCTCTCGGGTGCTTTAGAGTGCCGAGTTTATCACTTCGCATGAATAAATGACCACCTCCAACGTTTGGTTTATGTTTTATAAGCATTTTTAATTTTATTGCTTAAATCGCATTTTCTCGGCGAGCTGAGCACTTTTTCTGAATTGTGCCGCTCCCGTCACTCTGGTTAGGTTGGCATCGAAAAAAACGCTCTCGGGTGCTTTAGAGTGCCGAGTTTATTACTGCGCATTAAGAAATGACCACCTCCAACGTTTGGTTTATGTTTTATAAGCATTTTTAATTTAATTGCTTAAATCGCATTTTCTCGGCGAGCTGAGCGCTTTTTCTGAATTGTGCCGCTCCCGTCACTCTGGTTAGGTTGGCATAGAAAAAAACGCTCTCGGGTGCTTTAGAGTGCCGAGTTTATCACTGCGCATGAAGAAATGACCACCTCCAACGTTTGGTTTGTGTTTAATAAGCATTTTTAATTTTATTGCTTAAATCGCATTTTCTCGGCGAGCTGAGCACTTTTTCTGAATTGTGCCGCTCCCGTCACTCTGGTTAGGTTGGCATCGAAAAAAACGCTCTCGGGTGCTTTAGAGTGCCGAGTTTATCACTGCGCATGAAGAAATGACCACCTCCAACGTTTGGTTTATGTTTAATAAGCATTTTTAATTTTATTGCTTAAATCGCATTTTCTCGGCGAGCTGAGCACTTTTTCTGAATTGTGCCGCTCCCGTCACTCTGGTTAGGTTGGCATCGAAAAAAACGCTCTCGGGTGCTTTAAAGTGTCGAGTTTATTACTGCGCATTAAGAAATGACCACCTCCAACGTTTGGTTTATGTTTTATAAGCATTTTTAATTTTATTGCTTAAATCGCATTTTCTCGGCGAGCTGAGCACTTTTTCTGAATTGTGCCTCTCCCGTCACTCTGGTTAGGTTGGCATCGAAAAAAACGCTCTCGGGTGCTTTAGAGTGCCGAGTTATTCACTGCGCATGAAGAAATGACCACCTCCAACGTTTGGTTTATGTTTTATAAGCATTTTTAATTTTATTGCTTAAATCGCATTTTCTCGGCGAGCTGAGCGCTTTTTCTGAATTGTGCCGCTCCCGTCACTCTGGTTAGGTTGGCATCGAAAAAAACGCTCTCGGGTGCTTTAGAGTGCCGAGTTATTCACTGCGCATGAAGAAATGACCACCTCCAACGTTTGGTTTATGTTTTATAAGCATTTTTAATTTTATTGCTTAAATCGCATTTTCTCGGCGAGCTGAGCACTTTTTCTGAATTGTGCCGCTCCCGTCACTCTGGTTAGGTTGGCATCGAAAAAAACGCTCTCGGGTGCTTTAGAGTGCCGAGTTTATCACTGCGCATGAAGAAATGACCACCTCCAACGTTTGGTTTATGTTTTATAAGCATTTTTAATTTTATTGCTTAAATCGCATTTTCTCGGCGAGCTGAGCGCTTTTTCTGAATTGTGCCGCTCCCGTCACTCTGGTTAGGTTGGCATCGAAAAAAACGCTCTCGGGTGCTTTAGAGTGCCGAGTTTATCACTGCGCATGAAGAAATGACCACCTCCAACGTTTGGTTCATGTTTTATAAGCATTTTTAATTTTATTGCTTAAATCGCATTTTCTCGGCGAGCTGAGCGCTTTTTCTGAATTGTGCCGCTCCCGTCACTCTGGTTAGGTTGGCATCGAAAAAAACGCTCTCGGGTGCTTTAGAGTGCCGAGTTATTCACTGCGCATGAAGAAATGACCACCTCCAACGTTTGGTTTATGTTTTATAAGCATTTTTAATTTTATTGCTTAAATCGCATTTTCTCGGCGAGCTGAGCACTTTTTCTGAATTGTGCCGCTCCCGTCACTCTGGTTAGGTTGGCATCGAAAAAAACGCTCTCGGGTGCTTTAGAGTGCCGAGTTTATCACTGCGCATGAAGAAATGACCACCTCCAACGTTTGGTTTATGTTTTATAAGCATTTTTAATTTTATTGCTTAAATCGCATTTTCTCGGCGAGCTGAGCGCTTTTTCTGAATTGTGCCGCTCCCGTCACTCTGGTTAGGTTGGCATCGAAAAAAACGCTCTCGGGTGCTTTAGAGTGCCGAGTTTATCACTGCGCATGAAGAAATGACCACCTCCAACGTTTGGTTTATGTTTTATAAGCATTTTTAATTTTATTGCTTAAATCGCATTTTCTCGGCGAGCTGAGCGCTTTTTCTGAATTGTGCCGCTCCCGTCACTCTGGTTAGGTTGGCATCGAAAAAAAACGCTCTCGGGTGCTTTAGAGTGCCGAGTTTATTACTGCGCATTAAGAAATGACCACCTCCAACGTTTGGTTTATGTTTTATAAGCATTTTTAATTTTATTGCTTAAATCGCATTTTCTCGGCGAGCTGAGCACTTTTTCGGAATTGTGCCGCTCCCGTCACTCTGGTTAGGTTGCCATCGAAAAAAACGCTCTCGGGTGCTTTAGAGTGCCGAGTTTATCACTGCGCATGAAGAAATGACCACCTCCAACGTGTGGTTTATGTTTTATAAGCATTTTTAATTTTATTGCTTAAATCGCATTTTCTCGGCGAGCTGAGCGCTTTTTCTGAATTGTGCCGCTCCCGTCACTCTGGTTAGATTGGCATCGAAAAAAACGCTCTCGGGTGCTTTAGAGTGCCGAGTTTATCACTGCGCATGAAGAAATGACCACCTCCAACGTTTGGTTTATGTTTTATAAGCATTTTTAATTTTATTGCTTAAATCGCATTTTCTCGGCGAGCTGAGCACTTTTTCTGAATTGTGCCGCTCCCGTCACTCTGGTTAGGTTGGCATCGAAAAAAACGCGGGTGCTTTAGAGTGCCGAGTTATTCACTGCGCATGAAGAAATGAGCACCTCCAACGTTTGGTTTATGTTTTATAAGCATTTTTAATTTTATTGCTTAAATCGCATTTTCTCGGCGAGCTGAGCACTTTTTCTGAATTGTGCCGCTCCCGTCACTCTGGTTAGGTTGGCATCGAAAAAAACGCTCTCTGGTGCTTTAGAGTGCCGAGTTTATTACTGCGCATTAAGAAATGACCACCTCCAACGTTTGGTTTATGTTTTATAAGCATTTTTAATTTTATTGCTTAAATCGCATTTTCTCGGCGAGCTGAGCACTTTTTCTGAATTGTGCCGCTCCCGTCACTCTGGTTAGGTTGGCATCGAAAAAAACGCTCTCGGGTGCTTTAGAGTGCCGAGTTTATCACTGCGCATGAAGAAATGACCACCTCCAACGTGTGGTTTATGTTTTATAAGCATTTTTAATTTTATTGCTTAAATCGCATTTTCTCGGAGAGCTGAGCACTTTTTCTGAATTGTGCCGCTCCCGTCACTCTGGTTAGGTTGGCATCGAAAAAAACGCTCTCGGGTGCTTTAGAGTGCCGAGTTATTCACTGCGCATGAAGAAATGACCAGCTCCAACGTTTGGTTTATGTTTGATAAGCATTTTTAATTTTATTGCTTAAATCGCATTTTCTCGGCGAGCTGAGCACTTTTTCTGAATTGTGCCGCTCCCGTCACTCTGGTTAGGTTGGCATCGAAAAAAACGCTCTCGGGTGCTTTAGAGTGCCGAGTTTATCACTTCGCATGAATAAATGACCACCTCCAACGTTTGGTTTATGTTTTATAAGCATTTTTAATTTTATTGCTTAAATCGCATTTTCTCGGCGAGCTGAGCACTTTTTCTGAATTGTGCCGCTCCCGTCACTCTGGTTAGGTTGGCATCGAAAAAAACGCTCTCGGGTGCTTTAGAGTGCCGAGTTTATTACTGCGCATTAAGAAATGACCACCTCCAACGTTTGGTTTATGTTTTATAAGCATTTTTAATTTAATTGCTTAAATCGCATTTTCTCGGCGAGCTGAGCGCTTTTTCTGAATTGTGCCGCTCCCGTCACTCTGGTTAGGTTGGCATAGAAAAAAACGCTCTCGGGTGCTTTAGAGTGCCGAGTTTATCACTGCGCATGAAGAAATGACCACCTCCAACGTTTGGTTTGTGTTTAATAAGCATTTTTAATTTTATTGCTTAAATCGCATTTTCTCGGCGAGCTGAGCACTTTTTCTGAATTGTGCCGCTCCCGTCACTCTGGTTAGGTTGGCATCGAAAAAAACGCTCTCGGGTGCTTTAGAGTGCCGAGTTTATCACTGCGCATGAAGAAATGACCACCTCCAACGTTTGGTTTATGTTTAATAAGCATTTTTAATTTTATTGCTTAAATCGCATTTTCTCGGCGAGCTGAGCACTTTTTCTGAATTGTGCCGCTCCCGTCACTCTGGTTAGGTTGGCATCGAAAAAAACGCTCTCGGGTGCTTTAAAGTGTCGAGTTTATTACTGCGCATTAAGAAATGACCACCTCCAACGTTTGGTTTATGTTTTATAAGCATTTTTAATTTTATTGCTTAAATCGCATTTTCTCGGCGAGCTGAGCACTTTTTCTGAATTGTGCCTCTCCCGTCACTCTGGTTAGGTTGGCATCGAAAAAAACGCTCTCGGGTGCTTTAGAGTGCCGAGTTATTCACTGCGCATGAAGAAATGACCACCTCCAACGTTTGGTTTATGTTTTATAAGCATTTTTAATTTTATTGCTTAAATCGCATTTTCTCGGCGAGCTGAGCGCTTTTTCTGAATTGTGCCGCTCCCGTCACTCTGGTTAGGTTGGCATCGAAAAAAACGCTCTCGGGTGCTTTAGAGTGCCGAGTTATTCACTGCGCATGAAGAAATGACCACCTCCAACGTTTGGTTTATGTTTTATAAGCATTTTTAATTTTATTGCTTAAATCGCATTTTCTCGGCGAGCTGAGCACTTTTTCTGAATTGTGCCGCTCCCGTCACTCTGGTTAGGTTGGCATCGAAAAAAACGCTCTCGGGTGCTTTAGAGTGCCGAGTTTATCACTGCGCATGAAGAAATGACCACCTCCAACGTTTGGTTTATGTTTTATAAGCATTTTTAATTTTATTGCTTAAATCGCATTTTCTCGGCGAGCTGAGCGCTTTTTCTGAATTGTGCCGCTCCCGTCACTCTGGTTAGGTTGGCATCGAAAAAAACGCTCTCGGGTGCTTTAGAGTGCCGAGTTTATCACTGCGCATGAAGAAATGACCACCTCCAACGTTTGGTTCATGTTTTATAAGCATTTTTAATTTTATTGCTTAAATCGCATTTTCTCGGCGAGCTGAGCGCTTTTTCTGAATTGTGCCGCTCCCGTCACTCTGGTTAGGTTGGCATCGAAAAAAACGCTCTCGGGTGCTTTAGAGTGCCGAGTTTATTACTGCGCATTAAGAAATGACCACCTCCAACGTTTGGTTTATGTTTTATAAGCATTTTTAATTTTATTGCTTAAATTGCATTTTCTCTGCGAGCTGAGCACTTTTTCTGAATTGTGCCGCTCCCGTCACTCTGGTTAGGTTGGCATCGAAAAAAACGCTCTCGGGTGCTTTAGAGTGCCGAGTTTATCACTGCGCATGAAGAAATGACCACCTCCAACGTTTGGTTTATGTTTTATAAGCATTTTTAATTTTATTGCTTAAATCGCATTTTCTCGGCGAGCTGAGCGCTTTTTCTGAATTGTGCCGCTCCCGTCACTCTGGTTAGGTTGGCATCGAAAAAAAACGCTCTCGGGTGCTTTAGAGTGCCGAGTTTATTACTGCGCATTAAGAAATGACCACCTCCAACGTTTGGTTTATGTTTTATAAGCATTTTTAATTTTATTGCTTAAATCGCATTTTCTCGGCGAGCTGAGCACTTTTTCGGAATTGTGCCGCTCCCGTCACTCTGGTTAGGTTGGCATCGAAAAAAACGCTCTCGGGTGCTTTAGAGTGCCGAGTTTATCACTGCGCATGAAGAAATGACCACCTCCAACGTGTGGTTTATGTTTTATAAGCATTTTTAATTTTATTGCTTAAATCGCATTTTCTCGGCGAGCTGAGCGCTTTTTCTGAATTGTGCCGCTCCCGTCACTCTGGTTAGATTGGCATCGAAAAAAACGCTCTCGGGTGCTTTAGAGTGCCGAGTTTATCACTGCGCATGAAGAAATGACCACCTCCAACGTTTGGTTTATGTTTTATAAGCATTTTTAATTTTATTGCTTAAATCGCATTTTCTCGGCGAGCTGAGCACTTTTTCTGAATTGTGCCGCTCCCGTCACTCTGGTTAGGTTGGCATCGAAAAAAACGCGGGTGCTTTAGAGTGCCGAGTTATTCACTGCGCATGAAGAAATGAGCACCTCCAACGTTTGGTTTATGTTTTATAAGCATTTTTAATTTTATTGCTTAAATCGCATTTTCTCGGCGAGCTGAGCACTTTTTCTGAATTGTGCCGCTCCCGTCACTCTGGTTAGGTTGGCATCGAAAAAAACGCTCTCTGGTGCTTTAGAGTGCCGAGTTTATTACTGCGCATTAAGAAATGACCACCTCCAACGTTTGGTTTATGTTTTATAAGCATTTTTAATTTTATTGCTTAAATCGCATTTTCTCGGCGAGCTGAGCACTTTTTCTGAATTGTGCCGCTCCCGTCACTCTGGTTAGGTTGGCATCGAAAAAAACGCTCTCGGGTGCTTTAGAGTGCCGAGTTTATCACTGCGCATGAAGAAATGACCACCTCCAACGTGTGGTTTATGTTTTATAAGCATTTTTAATTTTATTGCTTAAATCGCATTTTCTCGGAGAGCTGAGCACTTTTTCTGAATTGTGCCGCTCCCGTCACTCTGGTTAGGTTGGCATCGAAAAAAACGCTCTCGGGTGCTTTAGAGTGCCGAGTTATTCACTGCGCATGAAGAAATGACCACCTCCAACGTTTGGTTTATGTTTTATAAGCATTTTTAATTTTATTGCTTAAATCGCATTTTCTCGGCGAGCTGAGCACTTTTTCTGAATTGTGCCGCTCCCGTCACTCTGTTTAGGTTGGCATCGAAAAAAACGCTCTCGGGTGCTTTTGAGTGCCGAGTTTATCACTGCGCATAAAGAAATGACCACCTCCAACGTTTGGTTTATGTTTAATAAGCATTTTTAATTTTATTGCTTAAATCGCATTTTCTCGGCGAGCTGAGCACTTTTTCTGAATAGTGCCGCTCCCGTCACTCTGGTTAGGTTGGCATCGAAAAAAACGCTCTCGGGTGCTTTAGAGTGCCGAGTTTATCACTGCGCATGAAGAAATGACCACCTCCAACGTTTGGTTTATGTTTTATAAGCATTTTTAATTTGATTGCTTAAATCGCATTTTCTCGGCGAGCTGAGCACTTTTTCTGAATTGTGCCGCTCCCGTCACTCTGGTTAGGTTGGCATCGAAAAAAACGCTCTCGGGTGCTTTAGAGTGCCGAGTTTATCACTGCGCATGAAGAAATGACCACCTCCAACGTTTGCTTTATGTTTAATAAGCATTTTTAATTTTATTTCTTAAATCGCATTTTCTCGGCGAGCTGAGCACTTTTTCTGAATTGTGCCGCTCCCGTCACTCTGGTTAGGTTGGCATCGAAAAAAAGGCTCTCGGGTGCTTTAGAGTGCCGAGTTTATCACTGCGCATGAAGAAATGACAACCTCCAACGTTTGGTTTGTGTTTTATAAGCATTTTTAATTTTATTGGTTAAATCGCATTTTCTCGGCGAGCTGAGCGCTTTTTCTGAATTGTGCCGCTCCCGTCACTCTGGTTAGGTTGGCATCGAAAAAAACGCTCTCGGGTGCTTTAGAGTGCCGAGTACATCACTGCGCATGAAGAAATGACCACCTTCAACGTTTGGTTTATGTTTTATAAGCATTTTTAATTGTATTGCTTGAATCGCATTTTTTCGGCGAGCTGATTGCTTTTTCTGAATTGTGCCGCTCCCGTCACTCTGGTTAGGTTGGCATCGAAAAAAACGCTCTCGGGTGCTTTAGAGTGCCGAGTTTATCACTGCGCATGAAGAAATGACCACCTCCAACGTTTGGTTTATGTTTTATAAGCATTTTTAGTTTTATTGCTTAAATCGCATTTTCTCGGCGAGCTGAGCACTTTTTCTGAATTGTGCCGCTCCCGTCACTCTGGTTAGCTTGGCATCGAAAAAAACGCTCTCGAGTTCTTTAGAGTGCCGAGTTATTCACTGCGCATGAAGAAATGACCACCTCCAACGTTTGGTTTATGTTTTATAAGCATTTCTAATTTTATTGTTTGAATCGCATTTTCTCGGCGAGCTGAGCACTTTTTCTGAATTGTGCCGCTCCCGTCACTCTGGTTAGGTTGGCATCGAAAAAAACGCTCTCGGGTGCTTTAGAGTGCCGAGTTTATTACTGCGCATTAAGAAATGACCACCTCCAACGTTTGGTTTATGTTTTATAAGCATTTTTAATTTTATTGCTTAAATCGCATTTTCTCGGCGAGCTGAGCACTTTTTCTGAATTGTGCCGCTCCCGTCACTCTGGTTAGGTTGGCATCGAAAAAAAACGCTCTCGGGTGCTTTAGAGTGCCGAGTTATTCACTGCGCATGAATAAATGACCACCTCCAACGTTTGGTTTATGTTTTATAAGCATTTTTAATTTTATTGCTTAAATCGCATTTTCTCGGCGAGCTGAGCACTTTTTCTGAATTGTGCCGCTCCCGTCACTCTGGTTAGGTTGGCATCGAAAAAAACGCTCTCGGGTGCTTTAGAGTGCCGAGTTTATCACTGCGCATGAAGAAATGACCACCTCCAACGTTTGGTTTATGTTTTATAATTATTTTTAATTTTATTGCTTAAATCGCATTTTCTTGGCGAGCTGAGCGCTTTTTCTGAATTGTGCCGCTCCCGTCACTCTGGTTAGGTTGGCATCGAAAAAAACGCTCTCGGGTGCTTTAGAGTGCCGAGTTTATCACTGCGCATGAAGAAATGACCACCTCCAACGTTTGGTTTATGTTTTATAAGCATTTTTAATTTTATTGCTTAAATCGCATTTTCTCGGCGAGCTGAGCACTTTTTCTGAATTGTGCCGCTCCCGTCACTCTGGTTAGGTTGGCATCGAAAAAAACGCTCTCGGGTGCTTTAGAATGCCGAGTACATCACTGCGCATGAAGAAATGACCACCTCCAACGTTTGGTTTATGTTTTAGAAGCATTTTTAATTTTATTGCTTAAATCGCATTTTCTCGGCGAGCTGAGCGCTTTTTCTGAATTGTGCCGCTCCCGTCACTCTGGTTAGGTTGGCATCGAAAAAAACGCTCTCGGGTGCTTTAGAGTGCCGAGTTTCTCACTGCGCATGAAGAAATGACCACCTCCAACGTTTGGTTTATGTTTAATAAGCATTTTTAATTTTATTGCTTAAATCGCATTTTCTCGCCGAGCTGAGCACTTTTTCTGAATTGTGCCGCTCCCGTCACTCTGGTTAGGTTGGCATCGAAAAAAACGCTCTCGGGTGCTTTAGAGTGCCGAGTTTATCACTGCGCATGAAGAAATGACCACCTCCAACGTTTGGTTTATGTTTTATAAGCATTTTTAATTTTTTTGCTTAAATCGCATTTTCTCGGCGAGCTGAGCACTTTTTCTGAATTGCGACGCTCCCGTCACTCTGGTTAGGTTGGCATCGAAATAAACGCTCTCGGGTGCTTTAGAGTGCCGAGTTTATCACTGTGCATGAAGAAATGACCACCTCCAACGTTTGGTTTATATGCCAGCCTCAGTCACATAGGGAAGACTAGAGTTCTTTTTACAGATGATTTTTAATGATCTTGGTCAAAAGTATCACCGTAGAACTAACAGAAATAGAAACAACAAAACCATTAGTTCGTACATACATATTACACAGATAAACACATTACACATGAATAAAAGGTAACAAACACACCACTTTGCCTGCTTGTGGCTAGGGCTGGGGTTAATCTTCTTGAAAGATGAGTCAACATATGAATTTAAACACCAGCGTCGGAGTCCGCCATACACTTATGCTGATCGCTAAAGGACAGGAACCGGAAGTTCGAGCCAAAACTCACGTGACGTAAAACCCCAAATTTTAGACTAATTCTCTACAAAAAATATAATATATTTACTAATATGGAGATAATAGTGCCATAAACAATGTACACAACTTAAACAATGTGCAAACAAATAAATCAAAATAATTAGCTACACCGATCGCAAGAGCGCCATCCACTGGATTCAGCGAACGTTTCAAGCACAAACTTACATCATTTACACTCCCACCATCACACTTTGTGTGATTCTTTAACAATTAGCACAAAATAAACTTATTAAACCATGTGGAAATGTCAAATATGCGCTGTGTCTTATCAGTCCTTAGCTTCAAGTAAAAGTATAGTCTTGTGTATTGGTCTTTCCAAAAACGACTTAGTTGTATGTGTTTTGTTATTATTGTGTGTGGTGTCACTAACAAGAAGTTTGACCTTCCTAACTTTGTTGTCAGCTCCTGGAAACACTTCTACCACTTTGGCCAGTTTCCATTGGTTTCTTGATAGACAATCATCTTGTAGTAATACAATGTCATTTATTTTCATGTCTCTTCGAGTCTTGTTCCACTTTCTTCTCTGTTGTAGGTTCAACAGGTATTCCTTCCTCCACCTGGTCCAGAAAATGTTGGCCAAATATTGAACTCTTTTCCATCTTTTCTGCAGATACAGATCTTCTTTGACAAATTCTCCAGGAGGGGGTGAAATTATTGTAGATTTCATTGTCAATATGTGGTTAGGTGTCAGTGGTTCAGGTCCCACAGGGTCGTTGATACATTCTGCACTCAGTGGTCTGCTATTAACAATTGCCATGGCTTCATACATAAAGGTTCTCAAGGATGAGGTGTCAAGCCTTTGAGCAGCTTGATCCAAAATGGACTTCAAAACATTTCTTATGGTCCTTATTTGTCTCTCCCAGACTCCTCCCATGTGACTTGAAGCAGGTGGGTTGAGAACAAATTTGCAACCTAAGTCTTTGAGCTTTTGTTTACTTGCTTCTATGAGGTTCTGAAACTCAATTTTTGCACCCACAAAATTAGTGCCTTGATCACAGTGCAGTTGACTTACATTGCCACGTATTGCTATGAAGCAGCGT
This sequence comes from Syngnathus typhle, assembly GCF_033458585.1. Lineage (NCBI taxonomy): Eukaryota > Metazoa > Chordata > Actinopteri > Syngnathiformes > Syngnathidae > Syngnathus > Syngnathus typhle. Next base: position 15,262,322 of record NC_083747.1, on the reverse strand, counting down.
AGAGAATTGATGAAACAATCTGTACTGAGATCATCTAAGACTTCAATGTGAACAGCTCGTGAACACATGCAGGTGAGTAACAGTCCATATCTTTTCATTTCTTTCCTTCCTTCCTTTATGTAAAATGGTCCGAAACAATCCATACCAGTGTACACAAATGGAAGTGTAGCTTCCAACCTTTCTGGAGGTAGGTTTGCCATACTTTGTTCTTGATTACATCTTCGGAATTTTCTGCATTTCACACATTTGTGAATGAATGATGACACACTACTACTGCAGCCAACAATCCATATTCCATTGGCCCGTATTTCATTAAGAGTCATTCCACGGCCTTGATGATGGATCTTTTCATGGAAATGCTTAATGAGTAAGTTTGACACATGGTGTTCCTTTGGAAGGATAGCAGGATGTTTGACATTTGGATGTAGTGATGCATCAGTTAGTCGTCCTCCTACTCTCAAGACATCTTTCTTGTCAATGAAGGGACTTAACTTGTGAAGGTTAGTTTGTGCTGTCTGAACTTCACCCTTCCGTTTCAGTGACTTGATTTCTTTGCTGAATGCTTCATTTTGTACAGTTTGAATTATGAATTCTTCTGCATCCTTTCTCTCTTCCAAAGTACTCGTGTCATGTGACATTCTTGTCTTGCTCTTTACACACTTTGCCAAGCGTTTGAGTCTTGCTATGGCCCTTACCAATCCTTTCCAATCTGAAAAGTTTTGCATTCTTTTGATAAATGAATTCTCTTCTTTTGCTTCTACTTTGAAAACGTGTGACATTTTCAGTTCTGGGTCTTTACTGTCAATATCTTTGAATTTGTCCTCGTCTTTTGGAAGTTCCTTTTGCCATAGAAAATTCGGCCCAGTGAACCAATTTGATGCTTTGAGTTCCTTGGTCGTGACTCCTCGAGACGCATGATCAGCGGGATTTTGTTCAGAGGGAACATATCGCCATTGACTTGGTTCAGTACTTGATCTGATTCTTTGAATGCGATTTGCTACAAATACATGGAATCGTCTTGCGTCATTGTTAATGTAACCAAGAACGACCTTGGAGTCAGTCCAAAAGTATTCTTGGAGGTCTTCAATCTCTAACTCTCTCTTCAGGAAGCAAGCTGTTCTTGTAGCTACTACCGCAGCAGAGAGCTCAAGCCTTGGAATTGTTGTCACTTTTGTTGGAGCGACTCTTGCCTTGCCCATCACAAGAGTACAGTGAACTTCTCCGGATGTGGTTACAGCTCTAAGGTATGAGCATACTCCATACCCCGAAGTACTAGCATCAGAAAAGCTGTGCAACTGATACTGTTGAATGTCTTTGAATGTTGCAGGTACATAGCAACGTGGTATCTTTATTGAAAATAGGTTGACGAGGTCTTGTAGCCAGGCTTCCCAGTGCGGCTTAAGGTCATCTGGAAGCGGTTCATCCCAGTCTAACTTATCTTGGCACATCCTTTGAAGAATTCTCCTTCCAACTAGAATGAAGGGCGCGACAAATCCGAGAGGATCGAAAATTGAGGCTACTGTAGATAAAACTCCTCTTCTAGTGCAGGGATTGGTTGGCATGACAACTCTGAAGTGAAATGTGTCTGATGTTAAACACCACTGGACTCCTAAAACTCTTTCGAGTTTTTGTTCTCCAAAAGCTAGGTCCAAATCATTAGCTCCTCCTGCACATTCCTCCTTTGGGATAGAAGAGAGCACTTTCTTGTTGTTACTGATGAACTTGTGTAAGTGTAACCTTCCAGAGTTACATAGGCCTCTTGCTTCTGTAACAAGCTGGATAGCTTCCTCTTCAGTATCAACGCTTGCCAACCCATCATCCACGTAAAAATTACGTTGTATGAATTTAATGGCAGCTTGACTGAACTTTCCTTCACCTTGTGATGCTAGATGCTTGAGTCCGAAATTTGCACATCCAGGTGAGGACGCTGCTCCGAATAGGTGAACTCTCATTCGGAACACTGATGGTGGCTTGTCCATATTACCCTCCTCCCACCATAGGAATCTGAGGTAATCCTGGTCTTCAGCAACAACATGAAACTGGTGAAACATGCGCTCCACATCACACATAATTGCCACTTGTCCTTTTCTAAACCGACACAGAACTCCAACTAGAGTGTTTGTGAGGTCAGGCCCGCTTAGAAGATGTTCATTAAGAGATGTCTTCTGGAACTTTGCTGAGCAATCAAAGACTACACGGATTTTACCTGGCTTTAGGTGATGATAGATGCCATGGTGAGGGATATACCAGGCTGGTTCTTTGTTTATCTCCATTTCTGGCACTCTCTCAGCATCTCCTCTCTTTATTATGTCTTCCATGAATGCCACATAGTCCTTAAAATAGCTTTCATCTTTTCTCAGACGCTTCTCCAGACATTTCAGTCTATGATCTGCACATGGCCTATTGTTTGGTAGATTAGGTCTTCCATCTTTGAAAGGTAATGGCATTTCAAAATGTCCATTTGGCCTTTGTTTTATACCTTCTTTCACCTTGGTCAGAAACAGCATGTCTTCTTGTGACATGGGATCTTCTTCAGTGGTTCTTTCAACAAAGTCCCTTTCAAGTACTTTAATTATATCAGCTGGAGAGATTACTTCCTTAACTTTGTTCCTGCTTACGAAATGTACTTCATCTTTAAGGTTGTGAAACTCAACAGCTGGCAGGACTTGTTTTACAGTAATGCGATGACTAACACCAATCTCGTCTTCAAATTCACACTCAGAATTACTGTAGCCAATGATGCTCCATCCTAGTATAGATTTCTGTCCAAATGGCTGATTTCTTTCTCCGGTCACAACTTCAATGGGCAATAAAGCCTGTGGGCAGTTATAGCCAATCAGTAAGCCGACTTCACAATCGAGTTCTGGAGGCATCTCTTTTGCTAGATGTCTGAGGTGAGACCAGTTTTCTGCTGTCTTGCTTGTGGGAATATGAGATCTATTGGCAGGTATGTAGTCTCTAGTATAGGTTGGGGGCAATTTGATTCTTGCTTCAGAATTAATGCCTCTGACTTGTAAATTACTTAGCTTAGTACTGTGTACAGTCTTACTTTGGGATGTTATTGTGGAAATCTTGAGTTTGACGTGTTCAATCTTTGCATTTAACATCTCAGCTGTGTCCTTCAGAATGAAAGTAGTGTCACTTTGTGTATCAAGCAAGGCATAGACTAGTTTCTCTTGGTCTGGTTCATCCACAGTTGAAACATAAACTGGAATGACTGAAGAGGTACAACCTTTTGATCTTTGTTGCACAACTCTATTGGCTGTCACTTGCCTTGACTTCATCTCTTGTAGATCTGACTTTCTTTCTGGTTCTTGATTCTCTTTGATCCCTTCTTGGTTCGCTTGTGATCTTTGTTCTTTGTCTTTTTTCTCTCTATCTTGATGTAAGCATGTTGGGTGAGAATTTTGACACTTTTCACATACACTTCTGGAATTACAATTTCTAGAGTTGTGTCCGGTCTTGAGGCAACCAAAACACAACTTCTCAGATTGCACAAACTTTACTCTTTCTCCTACTGGCTTTTCCATTATCTTTCGACACTTGTGGAGTGTGTGGCCAGATTTCTTGCAGAAAGTACAGATCATGTTTGTCCTCTCACTGGAACTTGTACTAAGAGCTTTAGCATGATAAGTGTTTCCCTTTGGCTTGGGTTTAACGGCTTGCTTGTAGTCTGATTCAGCTGGCTTTATTGCTTGCAGTGATGTGATAGGATTACAGGCAATTCTTGCCTCCTTATTGAGGAAATTGACAAAATGGCTGAAACTGGGGAATGTTTTATGTTCATCCAGGTATTCAGTCACTTTCCTATTCCAGCGTGAACTTAGCCAATCGGGTAGCTTAGCTGCTACTCTTTGATTTTCAACACAGTCATTCAAAATTTGTAGTCCTTGTACATAAGGAATGGCTGATTCTACACTGCTCAGGAAATCTGCAAATTCACGTAGATCCTTACTGTCCTTAGTGATTTTAGGCCAGGACTGAATCTTGTCACGATATGCCTTGCCTATGACAAATGGGTCTCCAAATCTGTCCTTGAGTGTTTGCCAAGCACTACTATAGGCTGTATCTGTCCCCACTAGAAAGTGACCTTCTATCGCTTTTTTGGCTGCACCTCCAACATACTGTCTCAAGAAGAAGAGCTTTTCTTGCGTTGGCAGGTTCTTACGATCAACTAAAGTTTGAAAGGACAACTTCCAATCATTATACTGCAAAGGATCTCCCAGAAATACTGCTGGTTCTGGTATTGGAATTCTATTGGCTGTAATAGCTTCTGTGAGTGTTTGTACAAGATCAATAGATGCTACTGAAGATGTAACAGGAGGTATTTGGCTCACCATAATGGTTGGCTGAGGCACAGGAGCTTGAGTTCTTGGAGTTGGAAAGGAATACGAGGACGGGCTGGTAGGATTTGGTGCTTGAAAAGGAGAAAATGGTTGTGCATCTATATTGGGAAAACTTGGTTTGGTTGAGTCCTCTTGCTTTACTGGAGTTTTGATGACAGGAGGTTTGTCTTCATTCTCACTGGCAATGCTTTCAGCATAAACCTTTAGCCTTGCTTGTGCTGCGTTATGCTTTTGTAACTCTTTCAATAGCTCAACTTCCTTTCTCCTTTCTTCTAACCTTGTCTTTATGTTGGTACTTTCCGTTAAAAACTGTGCCCTTTTCTTTGCGTCCTCTATTTCAAGTTCTCTTATCTCCACCTCATATTGATATTGTGTTCTCATTAATTTTATTATCTCTTCTGAAGCTGCAACTTCTGCTGCTGCTTGATGTCTTTGTTGCAGTGAATCAGGACAGGAACAATTGGACTGTCTGGACTTGGGTTTTGACATGAACGTGAGTTCAGATGAAGCATTGGACAGTGTGTCTTGAAATACTGATTCTGAGTCAGGCCAAGGAATGTCGCTTGGATCACCGTTTCCTTCAATAAGACATTGTGCCTTTTCTTTGGCTGCCTTAGTAATAGCCCAGCAAACATCACATTTCCTTCTTAGCTCAGCATCTGGAACTTCAATGTCCCTTACTTCTTCATACAGATAACTTATGTCTGATTGGTGACTTTCTATGACATTTAGAGCTTCAAGTATCATATCAGTGTCTTTTCTCTTTAGGAAATTCTTATAACAATTTATATGATATTTCCATTTTTTGTATGTTCGCTCTAAATCTCTTTTGCAATCTTTTGCATCTTGCAGTGCTTTTCCCTTTTCCGTGAGGGTGCGTCTACGCTGACTTCTGCGAATGTCCTGTGGAGCATTATCGTCTTTGGATCCGTGGGGTTGTTGAACATCCTCTCTGATGTCCTGCTCTTGTGTGATTTGGTCATCACGGTCCTCTTGGACAGCAGACTCTACACAACTGTCTTTCTGTGTGGAGTGTGTTGTAATCTGATTTTTGTCTTCCATGTTAATACATGATGTATATTAACATTAACTTGTATTTGGCTTATAATGGTGTGAAATGTGTAAATGCTTTAATGCTCTGTGAGGATATGCTTGTATGCAATTAACATAAGATGTCGCAGTCAGCAAAATGAACTAAAATGCCCAAAAAGGTGTTTCATATACAATTAACAAAGCTTAAACTTCAATACTAACACTTTTACAAACTGAAAATACCTCACAATGCTCTGTATCAAACTAAATAAATGCTTATTATCTTAATAACTTAATGTAGTCATTACTTTCTTTGACTCTTAACTAATTATTGTGTAGGATAAATTTATCCTTTACTGCTTACTTGCGTGCTCTATTAATAACACTTGAGGCTTTACAGACCGTTCACGAGTGCTTTTGCTTCTTTCAAGACACGAACTTGAGTGCTTGCTTCTTTAGCCTTGGGGCTCGCCCACTTGCTGCTTTACTTGCTCAATGCGTTATGTCCAGCCACGTGTTGCAGTCCCGTTTCTTGCTAGCAGCTCCGTCTCCTGGCGTCGATCTCTTCGCGCTGGTCCTCACCGGGAGCAGTGGAGTGTTCTACTATGCCAGCCTCAGTCACATAGGGAAGACTAGAGTTCTTTTTACAGATGATTTTTAATGATCTTGGTCAAAAGTATCACCGTAGAACTAACAGAAATAGAAACAACAAAACCATTAGTTCGTACATACATATTACACAGATAAACACATTACACATGAATAAAAGGTAACAAACACACCACTTTGCCTGCTTGTGGCTAGGGCTGGGGTTAATCTTCTTGAAAGATGAGTCAACATATGAATTTAAACACCAGCGTCGGAGTCCGCCATACACTTATGCTGATCGCTAAAGGACAGGAACCGGAAGTTCGAGCCAAAACTCACGTGACGTAAAACCCCAAATTTTAGACTAATTCTCTACAAAAAATAGAATATATTTACTAATATGGAGATAATAGTGCCATAAACAATGTACACAACTTAAACAATGTGCAAACAAATAAATCAAAATAATTAGCTACACCGATCGCAAGAGCGCCATCCACTGGATTCAGCGAACGTTTCAAGCACAAACTTACATCATTTACAGTTTATGTTTTATAAGCATTTTTAATTTTATTGCTTAAATCGCATTTTCTCGGCGAGCTGAGCAATTTTTCTGAATTGTGCCGCTCCCGTCACTCTGGTATAGGTTGGCATCGAAAAAAAACGCTCTCGGGTGCTTTAGAGTGCCGAGTTTATCACTGCGCATGAAGAAATGACCACGTTTGGTTTATGTTTTGTAAGCATTTCTAATTTTATTGCTTAAATCGCATTTTCTCGGCGAGCTGAGCACTTTTTCTGAATTGTGCCGCTCCCGTCACTCTGGTTAGGTTGGCATCGAAAAAAACGCTCTCGGGTGCTTTAGAGTGCCGAGTTTATCACTGCGCATGAAGAAATGACCACCTCCAACGTTTGGTTTATGTTTTAAAAGCATTTTTAACTTTATTGCTTAAATTGCATTTTCTCGGCGAGCTGAGCACTTTTTCTGAATTGTGCCGCTCCCGTCACTCTGGTTAGGTTGGCATCGAAAAAAAACGCTCTCGGGTGCTTTAGAGTGCCGAGTTTATCACTGCGCATGAAGAAATGACCACCTCCAACGTTTGGTTTATGTTTTATAAGCATTTTTAATTTTATTGCTTAAATCGCATTTTCTCGGCGAGCTGAGCACTTTTTCTGAATTGTGCCGCTCCCGTCACTCTGATTAGGTTGGCATCGAAAAAAACGCTCTCGGGTGCTTTAGAGTGCCGAGTTTATCACTGCGCATGAAGAAATGACCACCTCCAACTTTGGTTTATGTTTTATAAGCATTTTTAATTTTATTGCTTAAATCGCATTTTCTCGGCGAGCTGAGCACTTTTTCTGAATTGTGCCGCTCCCGTCACTCTGGTTAGGTTGGCATCGAAAAAAACGCTCTCGGGTGCTTTAGAGTGCCGAGTTTATCACTGCGCATGAAGAAATGACCACCTCCAACGTTTGGTTTATGTTTTATAAGCATTTTTAATTTTATTGCTTAAATCGCATTTTTCTCGGCGAGCTGAGCACTTTTTCTGAATTGTGCCGCTCCCGTCACTCTGGTTAGGTTGGCATCGAAAAAAACGCTCTCGGGTGCTTTAGAGTGCCGAGTTTATCACTGCGCATGAAGAAATGACCACCTCCAACGTTTGGTTTATGTTTTATAAGCATTTTTAATTTTATTGCTTAAATCGCATTTTCTCGGCGAACTGAGCGCTTTTTCTGAATTGTGCCGCTCCCGTCACTCTGGTTAGGTTGGCATCGAAAAAAACGCTCTCGGGTGCTTTAGAGTGCCGAGTGTCATGCCTCGTCCCCAGTTTTGGTTGTGTCATCGTTTCTGTGTCCGTGTGCTCGCCCCTCCCTTCCTGTGTGTCTGTGTATGTGTGTGTAACACGTGGACCATGCATGTCTCACGGTCACGGTTGGTTTTGTTCCTGTCTTTTGTTTCACAATTTAGTCTGTTAGTCTTGTTAGTTTGTTGGTTAGTCACGTCAGTTTGCCTAGTCTTTTTGAGTTTGTTGCAATAAACCCTGGTCCAAGCTGCACTTGGTCGCCCTGCTCCATTTCTCGACTCCGAAGCCGTGACAGAATGCTCCGACCATCACAGCGACCAGCGCTTGGACCTTCCAGGATCAGCTCCCGTCCGCGACCTGCAATCCACGCCCGTCGTTCGAGCAGGTTCCAGCGCCATGGGCTTCGCGGCCGCCATCAGAGTTCCTCCCGGTGCGACCGGCCCCGCCGTTGCCATCGGACTTCGCCCATCTGCGACGCCAGACTCGCGGCCGCCGTCGGACTTCGCTCCAGCGACGCCGGATCCGCGGCCGCCATCAGGGTTCCTTCCGGCGCCATCGGCTCGACGGCTGCCATCGGACTTTGCTCCAGCGACGCTGGACCCACGGCCGCCGTTGGTCTTTGTGCCAGCAGCGCCAGACCCTGCGATCATCACCCGACATCTAGGAAGGCAACATGCTTGACTCGTGCCGCTGCGCACAACTCCGCCTCCCCGAATCCCGCCGATTGCGGCATGGACTCCCCGAATGCCGCCGATTGCGGATTTGTTTCCCCGGGTGTCCGCCGATAGCGGTTTTGTTTCCCCGGGTGTCCGCCGATTGCGGCTCTGTTTCCCCGGGTGTCCGCCGATTGCGGCTCTGTTTCCCCGGGTGTCCGCCGATTGCGGCTCTGTTTCCCCGGGTGTCCGCCGATTGCGGCTCTGTTTCCCCGGGTGTCCGCCGATTTCGGCTCTGTTTCCCCGGGTGTCCGCCGATTGCGGCTCTGTTTCCCCGGGTGTCCGCCGATTGCGGCTCCGTTTGCCCTAGTCGCCGCCCGAGTGCGGCTCTCTGCCCCTAGTCGCCGCCCGAGTGCGGCTCTCTGCCCCTAGTCGCCGCCCCTGTGCGGCTCTCTGACCCTAGTCGCCGCCGCCCGAGTGCGGCTCTCTGCCCCTAGTCGCCGCCCCCCGAGTGCAGTTCTCTGCCCCTAGTCGCCGCCCCCCGAGTGCGGCTCTCTGCCCCTAGTCGCCGCCGCCCGAGTGCGGCTCTCTGCCCCTAGTCGCCGCCCCCCGAGTGCGGCTCTCTGCCCCTAGTCGCCGCCCCCCGAGTGCGGTTCTCTGCACCTAGTCGTCGCCCGAGTGCGGCTATCTGCCCCCCCGCCCCCCCGCGTGCCGTCGTGAGGGATTGGATTTTTGGGACGTCGGGAGCCGTCCCTTGTGGGGGGGGGTTCTGTCATGCCTCGTCCCCAGTTTTGGTTGTGTCATCGTTTCTGTGTCCGTGTGCTCGCCCCTCCCTTCCTGTGTGTCTGTGTATGTGTGTGTAACACGTGGACCATGCATGTCTCACGGTCACGGTTGGTTTTGTTCCTGTCTTTTGTTTCACAATTTAGTCTGTTAGTCTTGTTAGTTTGTTGGTTAGTCACGTCAGTTTGCCTAGTCTTTTTGAGTTTGTTGCAATAAACCCTGGTCCAAGCTGCACTTGGTCGCCCTGCTCCATTTCTCCACTCCGAAGCCGTGACACCGAGTTTATCACTGCGCATGAAGAAATGACCACCTCCAACGTTTGGTTTATGTTTTATAAGCATTTTTAATTTTATTGCTTAAATCGCATTTTCTCGGCGAGCTGAGCACTTTTTCTGAATTGTGCCGCTCCCGTCACTCTGGTCAGGTTGGCATCGAAAAAAACGCTCTCGGGTGCTTTAGAGTGCCGAGTTATTCACTGCGCATGAAGAAATGACCACCTCCAACGTTTGGTTTATGTTTTATAAGCATTTTTAATTTTATTGCTTAAATCGCATTTTCTCGGCGAGCTGAGCACTTTTTCTGAATTGTGCCGCTCCCGTCACTCTGGTTAGATTGGCATCGAAAAAAACGCTCTCGGGTGCTTTAGAGTGCCGAGTTTATCACTGCGCATGAAGAAATGACCACCTTCAACGTTTGGTTTATGTTTAATAAGCATTTTTAATTTTATTGCTTAAATCGCATTTTCTCGGCGAGCTGAGCGCTTTTTCTGAATTGTGCCGCTCCCGTCACTCTGGTTAGGTTGGCATAGAAAAAAACGCTCTCGGGTGCTTTAGAGTGCCGAGTTTATCACTGCGCATGAAGAAATGACCACCTCCAACGTTTGGTTTATGTTTTATAAGCATTTTTAATTTTATTGCTTAAATCGCATTTTCTCGGCGAACTGAGCGCTTTTTCTGAATTGTGCCGCTCCCGTCACTCTGGTTAGGTTGGCATCGAAAAAAACGCTCTCGGGTGCTTTAGAGTGCCGAGTGTCATGCCTCGTCCCCAGTTTTGGTTGTGTCATCGTTTCTGTGTCCGTGTGCTCGCCCCTCCCTTCCTGTGTGTCTGTGTATGTGTGTGTAACACGTGGACCATGCATGTCTCACGGTCACGGTTGGTTTTGTTCCTGTCTTTTGTTTCACAATTTAGTCTGTTAGTCTTGTTAGTTTGTTGGTTAGTCACGTCAGTTTGCCTAGTCTTTTTGAGTTTGTTGCAATAAACCCTGGTCCAAGCTGCACTTGGTCGCCCTGCTCCATTTCTCCACTCCGAAGCCGTGACACCGAGTTTATTACTGCGCATTAAGAAATGACCACCTCCAACGTTTGGTTTATGTTTTATAAGCATTTTTAATTTTATTGCTTAAATCGCATTTTCTCGGCGAGCTGAGCACTTTTTCTGAATTGTGCCGCTCCCGTCACTCTGGTTAGGTTGGCATCGAAAAAAACGCTCTCGGGTGCTTTAGAGTGCCGAGTTATTCACTGCGCATGAAGAAATGACCACCTCCAACGTTTGGTTTATGTTTCATAAGCATTTTTAATTTTATTGCTTAAATCGCATTTTCTCGGCGAGCTGAGCACTTTTTCTGAATTGTGCCGCTCCCGTCACTCTGGTTAGGTTGGCATCGAAAAAAACGCTCTCGGGTGCTTTAGAGTGCCGAGTTTATCACTGCGCATGAAGAAATGACCACCTCCAACGTTTGGTTTATGTTTTATAAGCATTTTTAATTTTATTGCTTAAATCGCATTTTCTCGGCGAGCTGAGCGCTTTTTCTGAATTGTGCCGCTCCCGTCACTCTGGTTAGGTTGGCATCGAAAAAAACGCTCTCGGGTGCTTTAGAGTGCCGAGTTTATCACTGCGCATGAAGAAATGACCACCTCCAACGTTTGGTTTATGTTTTATAAGCATTTTTAATTTTATTGCTTAAATCGCATTTTCTCGGCGAGCTGAGCGCTTTTTCTGAATTGTGCCGCTCCCGTCACTCTGGTTAGGTTGGCATCGAAAAAAACGCTCTCGGGTGCTTTAGAGTGCCGAGTTTATCACTGCGCATGAAGAAATGACCACCTCCAACGTTTGGTTTATGTTTTATAAGCATTTTTAATTTTATTGCTTAAATCGCATTTTCTCGGCGAGCTGAGCACTTTTTCTGAATTGTGCCGCTCCCGGCACTCTGGTTAGGTTGGCATCGAAAAAAACGCTCTCGGGTGCTTTAGAGTGCCGAGTTATTCACTGCGCATGAAGAAATGACCAGCTCCAACGTTTGGTTTATGTTTGATAAGCATTTTTAATTTTATTGCTTAAATCGCATTTTCTCGGCGAGCTGAGCACTTTTTCTGAATTGTGCCGCTCCCGTCACTCTGGTTAGGTTGGCATCGAAAAAAACGCTCTCGGGTGCTTTAGAGTGCCGAGTTTATCACTGCGCATGAAGAAATGACCACCTCCAACGTTTGGTTTATGTTTTATAAGCATTTTTAATTTTATTGCTTAAATCGCATTTTCTCGGCGAGCTGAGCACTTTTTCTGAATTGTGCCGCTCCCGTCACTCTGGTTAGGTTGGCATAGAAAAAAACGCTCTCGGGTGCTTTAGAGTGCCGAGTTTATTACTGCGCATTAAGAAATGACCACCTCCAACGTTTGGTTTATGTTTTATAAGCATTTTTAATTTTATTGCTTAAATCGCATTTTCTCGGCGAGCTGAGCGCTTTTTCTGAATTGTGCCGCTCCCGTCACTCTGGTTAGGTTGGCATAGAAAAAAACGCTCTCGGGTGCTTTAGAGTGCCGAGTTTATCACTGCGCATGAAGAAATGACCACCTCCAACGTTTGGTTTGTGTTTAATAAGCATTTTTAATTTTATTGCTTAAATCGCATTTTCTCGGCGAGCTGAGCACTTTTTCTGAATTGTGCCGCTCCCGTCACTCTGGTTAGGTTGGCATCGAAAAAAACGCTCTCGGGTGCTTTAGAGTGCCGAGTTTATCACTGCGCATGAAGAAATGACCACCTCCAACGTTTGGTTTATGTTTAATAAGCATTTTTAATTTTATTGCTTAAATCGCATTTTCTCGGCGAGCTGAGCACTTTTTCTGAATTGTGCCGCTCCCGTCACTCTGGTTAGGTTGGCATCGAAAAAAACGCTCTCGGGTGCTTTAAAGTGTCGAGTTTATTACTGCGCATTAAGAAATGACCACCTCCAACGTTTGGTTTATGTTTTATAAGCATTTTTAATTTTATTGCTTAAATCGCATTTTCTCGGCGAGCTGAGCACTTTTTCTGAATTGTGCCGCTCCCGTCACTCTGGTTAGGTTGGCATTGAAAAAAACGCTCTCGGGTGCTTTAGAGTGCCGAGTTATTCACTGCGCATGAAGAAATGACCACCTCCAACGTTTGGTTTATGTTTTATAAGCATTTTTATTTTTTTTGCTTAAATCGCATTTTCTCGGCGAGCTGAGCGCTTTTTCTGAATTGTGCCGCTCCCGTCACTCTGGTTAGGTTGGCATCGAAAAAAACGCTCTCGGGTGCTTTAGAGTGCCGAGTTATTCACTGCGCATGAAGAAATGACCACCTCCAACGTTTGGTTTATGTTTTATAAGCATTTTTAATTTTATTGCTTAAATCGCATTTTCTCGGCGAGCTGAGCACTTTTTCTGAATTGTGCCGCTCCCGTCACTCTGGTTAGGTTGGCATCGAAAAAAACGCTCTCGGGTGCTTTAGAGTGCCGAGTTTATCACTGCGCATGAAGAAATGACCACCTCCAACGTTTGGTTTATGTTTTATAAGCATTTTTAATTTTATTGCTTAAATCGCATTTTCTCGGCGAGCTGAGCGCTTTTTCTGAATTGTGCCGCTCCCGTCACTCTGGTTAGGTTGGCATCGAAAAAAACGCTCTCGGGTGCTTTAGAGTGCCGAGTTTATCACTGCGCATGAAGAAATGACCACCTCCAACGTTTGGTTTATGTTTTATAAGCATTTTTAATTTTATTGCTTAAATCGCATTTTCTCGGCGAGCTGAGCGCTTTTTCTGAATTGTGCCGCTCCCGTCACTCTGGTTAGGTTGGCATCGAAAAAAACGCTCTCGGGTGCTTTAGAGTGCCGAGTTTATTACTGCGCATTAAGAAATGACCACCTCCAACGTTTGGTTTATGTTTTATAAGCATTTTTAATTTTATTGCTTAAATCGCATTTTCTCGGCGAGCTGAGCGCTTTTTCTGAATTGTGCCGCTCCCGTCACTCTGGTTAGGTTGGCATCGAAAAAAACGCTCTCGGGTGCTTTAGAGTGCCGAGTTATTCACTGCGCATGAAGAAATGACCACCTCCAACGTTTGGTTTATGTTTTATAAGCATTTTTAATTTTATTGCTTAAATCGCATTTTCTCGGCGAGCTGAGCACTTTTTCTGAATTGTTCCGCTCCCGTCACTCTGGTTAGGTTGGCATCGAAAAAAACGCTCTCGGGTGCTTTAGAGTGCCGAGTTTATCACTGCGCATGAAGAAATGACCACCTCCAACGTTTGGTTTATGTTTTATAAGCATTTTTAATTTTATTGCTTAAATTGCATTTTCTCGGCGAGCTGAGCACTTTTTCTGAATTGTGCCGCTCCCGTCACTCTGGTTAGGTTGGCATCGAAAAAAACGCTCTCGGGTGCTTTAGAGTGCCGAGTTTATTACTGCGCATTAAGAAATGACCACCTCCAACGTTTGGTTTATGTTTAATAAGCATTTTTAATTTTATTGCTTAAATCGCATTTTCTCGGCGAGCTGAGCACTTTTTCTGAATTGTGCCGCTCCCGTCACTCTGGTTAGGTTGGCATCGAAAAAAACGCTCTCGGGTGCTTTAGAGTGCCGAGTTTATCACTGCGCATGAAGAAATGACCACCTCCAACGTTTGGTTTATGTTTTATAAGCATTTTTAATTTTATTGCTTAAATCGCATTTTCTCGGCGAGCTGAGCACTTTTTCTGAATTGTGCCGCTCCCGTCACTCTGGTTAGGTTGGCATCGAAAAAAACGCTCTCGGGTGCTTTAGAGTGCCGAGTTTATTACTGCGCATTAAGAAATGACCACCTCCAACGTTTGGTTTATGTTTTATAAGCATTTTTAATTTTATTGCTTAAATCGCATTTTCTCGGCGAGCTGAGCAGTTTTTCTGAATTGTGCCGCTCCCGTCACTCTGGTTAGGTTGGCATCGAAAAAAACGCTCTCGGGTGCTTTAGAGTGCCGAGTTATTCACTGCGCATGAAGAAATGACCACCTCCAACGTTTGGTTTATGTTTTATAAGCATTTTTAATTTTATTGCTTAAATCGCATTTTCTCGGCGAGCTGAGCACTTTTTCTGAATTGTGCCGCTCCCGTCACTCTGGTTAGGTTGGCATCGAAAAAAACGCTCTCGGGTGCTTTAGAGTGCCGAGTTTATCACTGCGCATGAAGAAATGACCACCTCCAACGTTTGGTTTATGTTTTATAAGCATTTTTAATTTTATTGCTTAAATCGCATTTTCTCGGCGAGCTGAGCGCTTTTTCTGAATTGTGCCGCTCCCGTCACTCTGGTTAGGTTGGCATCGAAAAAAACGCTCTCGGGTGCTTTAGAGTGCCGAGTTATTCACTGCGCATGAAGAAATGAGCACCTCCAACGTTTGGTTTATGTTTTATAAGCATTTTTAATTTTATTGCTTAAATCGCATTTTCTCGGCGAGCTGAGCACTTTTTCTGAATTGTGCCGCTCCCGTCACTCTGGTTAGGTTGGCATCGAAAAAAACGCTCTCGGGTGCTTTAGAGTGCCGAGTTTATCACTGCGCATGAAGAAATGACCACCTCCAACGTTTATGTTTTATAAGCATTTTTAATTTGATTGCTTAAATCGCATTTTCTCGGCGAGCTGAGCACTTTTTCTGAATTGTGCCGCTCCCGTCACTCTGGTTAGGTTGGCATCGAAAAAAACGCTCTCGGGTGCTTTTGAGTGCCGAGTTTATCACTGCGCATGAAGAAATGACCACCTCCAACGTTTGGTTTATGTTTAATAAGCATTTTTAATTTTATTGCTTAAATCGCATTTTCTCGGCGAGCTGAGCACTTTTTCTGAATTGTGCCGCTCCCGTCACTCTGGTTAGGTTGGCATCGAAAAAAACGCTCTCGGGTGCTTTAGAGTGCCGAGTTTATCACTGCGCATGAAGAAATGACCACCTCCAACGTTTGGTTTATGTTTTATAAGCATTTTTAATTTGATTGCTTAAATCGCATTTTCTCGGCGAGCTGAGCACTTTTTCTGAATTGTGCCGCTCCCGTCACTCTGGTTAGGTTGGCATCGAAAAAAACGCTCTCGGGTGCTTTAGAGTGCCGAGTTTATCACTGCGCATGAAGAAATGACCACCTCCAACGTTTGGTTTATGTTTAATAAGCATTTTTAATTTTATTTCTTAAATCGCATTTTCTCGGCGAGCTGAGCACTTTTTCTGAATTGTGCCGCTCCCGTCACTCTGGTTAGGTTGGCATCGAAAAAAAGGCTCTCGGGTGCTTTAGAGTGCCGAGTTTATCACTGCGCATGAAGAAATGACCACCTCCAACGTTTGGTTTGTGTTTTATAAGCATTTTTAATTTTATTGGTTAAATCGCATTTTCTCGGCGAGCTGAGCGCTTTTTCTGAATTGTGCCGCTCCCGTCACTCTGGTTAGGTTGGCATCGAAAAAAACGCTCTCGGGTGCTTTAGAGTGCCGAGTACATCACTGCGCATGAAGAAATGACCACCTCCAACGTTTGGTTTATGTTTTATAAGCATTTTTAATTGTATTGCTTGAATCGCATTTTCTCGGCGAGCTGATCGCTTTTTCTGAATTGTGCCGCTCCCGTCACTCTGGTTAGGTTGGCATCGAAAAAAACGCTCTCGGGTGCTTTAGAGTGCCGAGTTTATCACAGAGGCATGAAGAAATGACCACCTCCAACGTTTGGTTTATGTTTTATAAGCATTTTTAATTTTATTGCTTAAATCGCATTTTCTCGGCGAGCTGAGCGCTTTTTCTGATTTGTGCCGCTCCCGTCACTCTGGTTAGGTTGGCGTCGAAAAAAACGCTCTCGGGTGCTTTAGAGTGCCGAGTTTATCACTGCGCATGAAGAAATGACCACCTCCAACGTTTGGTTTATGTTTTATAAGCAGTTTTAATTTTATTGCTTAAATCGCATTTTCTCGGCGAGCTGAGCACTTTTTCTGAATTGTGCCGCTCCCGTCACTCTGGTTAGGTTGGCATCGAAAAAAACGCTCTCAGGTGCTTTAGAGTGCCGAGTTTATTACTGCGCATTAAGAAATGACCACCTCCAACGTTTGGTTTATATTTTAGAAGCATTTTTAATTTTATTGCTTAAATCGCATTTTCTCGGCGAGCTGAGCACTTTTTCTGAATTGTGCCGCTCCCGTCACTCTGGTTAGGTTGGCATCGAAAAAAACGCTCTCGGGTGCTTTAGAGTGCCGAGTTTATCACTGCGCATGAAGAAATGACCACCTCCAACGTTTGGTTTATGTTTTATAAGCATTTTTAATTTGATTGCTTAAATCGCATTTTCTCGGCGAGCTGAGCACTTTTTCTGAATTGTGCCGCTCCCGTCACTCTGGTTAGGTTGGCATCGAAAAAAACGCTCTCGGGTGCTTTAGAGTGCCGAGTTTATCACTGCGCATGAAGAAATGACCACCTCCAACGTTTGGTTTATGTTTAATAAGCATTTTTAATTTTATTTCTTAAATCGCATTTTCTCGGCGAGCTGAGCACTTTTTCTGAATTGTGCCGCTCCCGTCACTCTGGTTAGGTTGGCATCGAAAAAAAGGCTCTCGGGTGCTTTAGAGTGCCGAGTTTATCACTGCGCATGAAGAAATGACCACCTCCAACGTTTGGTTTGTGTTTTATAAGCATTTTTAATTTTATTGGTTAAATCGCATTTTCTCGGCGAGCTGAGCGCTTTTTCTGAATTGTGCCGCTCCCGTCACTCTGGTTAGGTTGGCATCGAAAAAAACGCTCTCGGGTGCTTTAGAGTGCCGAGTACATCACTGCGCATGAAGAAATGACCACCTCCAACGTTTGGTTTATGTTTTATAAGCATTTTTAATTGTATTGCTTGAATCGCATTTTCTCGGCGAGCTGATCGCTTTTTCTGAATTGTGCCGCTCCCGTCACTCTGGTTAGGTTGGCATCGAAAAAAACGCTCTCGGGTGCTTTAGAGTGCCGAGTTTATCACTGCGCATGAAGAAATGACCACCTCCAACGTTTGGTTTATGTTTTATAAGCATTTTTAATTTTATTGCTTAAATCGCATTTTCTCGGCGAGCTGAGCGCTTTTTCTGATTTGTGCCGCTCCCGTCACTCTGGTTAGGTTGGCGTCGAAAAAAACGCTCTCGGGTGCTTTAGAGTGCCGAGTTTATCACTGCGCATGAAGAAATGACCACCTCCAACGTTTGGTTTATGTTTTATAAGCAGTTTTAATTTTATTGCTTAAATCGCATTTTCTCGGCGAGCTGAGCACTTTTTCTGAATTGTGCCGCTCCCGTCACTCTGGTTAGGTTGGCATCGAAAAAAACGCTCTCAGGTGCTTTAGAGTGCCGAGTTTATTACTGCGCATTAAGAAATGACCACCTCCAACGTTTGGTTTATATTTTAGAAGCATTTTTAATTTTATTGCTTAAATCGCATTTTCTCGGCGAGCTGAGCACTTTTTCTGAATTGTGCCGCTCCCGTCACTCTGGTTAGGTTGGCATCGAAAAAAACGCTCTCGGGTGCTTTAGAGTGCCGAGTTTATCACTGCGCATGAAGAAATGACCACCTCCAACGTTTGGTTTATGTTTTATAAGCATTTTTAATTTTATTGCTTAAATTGCATTTTCTCGGCGAGCTGAGCACTTTTTCTGAATTGCGCCGCTCCCGTCATAGGTTGGCATCGAAAAAAACGCTCTCGGGTGCTTTAGAGTGCCGAGTTATTCACTGCGCATGAAGAAATGACCACCTCCAACGTTTGGTTTATGTTTTATAAGCATTTTTAATTTTATTGCTTAAATCGCATTTTCTCGGCGAGCTGAGCACTTTTTCTGAATTGTGCCGCTCCCGTCACTCTGGTTAGGTTGGCATCGAAAAAAACGCTCTCGGGTGCTTTAGAGTGCCGAGTTTATCACTGCGCATGAAGAAATGACCACCTCCAACGTTTGGTTTATGTTTAATAAGCATTTTTAATTTGATTGCTTAAATCGCATTTTCTCGGCGAGCTGAGCACTTTTTCTGAATTGTGCCGCTCCCGTCACTCTGGTTAGGTTGGCATCGAAAAAAACACTCTCGGGTGCTTTAGAGTGCCGAGTTTATCACTGCGCATGAAGAAATGACCACCTCCAACGTTTGGTTTATGTTTTATAAGCATTTTTAGTTTTATTGCTTAAATCGCATTTTCTCGGCGAGCTGAGCACTTTTTCTGAATTGTGCCGCTCCCGTCACTCTGGTTAGCTTGGCATCGAAAAAAACGCTCTCGAGTTCTTTAGAGTGCCGAGTTATTCACTGCGCATGAAGAAATGACCACCTCCAACGTTTGGTTTATGTTTTATAAGCATTTCTAATTTTATTGTTTAAATCGCATTTTCTCGGCGAGCTGAGCACTTTTTCTGAATTGTGCCGCTCCCGTCACTCTGGTTAGGTTGGCATCGAAAAAAACGCTCTCGGGTGCTTTAGAGTGCCGAGTTTATTACTGCGCATTAAGAAATGACCACCTCCAACGTTTGGTTTATGTTTTATAAGCATTTTTAATTTTATTGCTTAAATCGCATTTTCTCGGCGAGCTGAGCACTTTTTCTGAATTGTGCCGCTCCCGTCACTCTGGTTAGGTTGGCATCGAAAAAAAACGCTCTCGGGTGCTTTAGAGTGCCGAGTTATTCACTGCGCATGAAGAAATGACCACCTCCAACGTTTGGTTTATGTTTTATAAGCATTTTTAATTTTATTGCTTAAATCGCATTTTCTCGGCGAGCTGAGCACTTTTTCTGAATTGTGCCGCTCCCGTCACTCTGGTTAGGTTGGCATCGAAAAAAACGCTCTCGGGTGCTTTAGAGTTCCGAGTTTATCACTGCGCATGAAGAAATGACCACCTCCAACGTTTGGTTTATGTTTTATAATTATTTTTAATTTTATTGCTTAAATCGCATTTTCTTGGCGAGCTGAGCGCTTTTTCTGAATTGTGCCGCTCCCGTCACTCTGGTTAGGTTGGCATAAAAAAAAACGCTCTCGGGTGCTTTAGAGTGCCGAGTTTATCACTGCGCATGAAGAAATGACCACCTCCAACGTTTGGTTTATGTTTTATAAGCATTTTTAATTTTATTGCTTAAATCGCATTTTCTCGGCGAGCTGAGCACTTTTTCTGAATTGTGCCGCTCCCGTCACTCTGGTTAGGTTGGCATCGAAAAAAACGCTCTCGGGTGCTTTAGAATGCCGAGTACATCACTGCGCATGAAGAAATGACCACCTCCAACGTTTGGTTTATGTTTTAGAAGCATTTTTAATTTTATTGCTTAAATCGCATTTTCTCGGCGAGCTGAGCGCTTTTTCTGAATTGTGCCGCTCCCGTCACTCTGGTTAGGTTGGCATCGAAAAAAACGCTCTCGGGTGCTTTAGAGTGCCGAGTTTCTCACTGCGCATGAAGAAATGACCACCTCCAACGTTTGGTTTATGTTTAATAAGCATTTTTAATTTTATTGCTTAAATCGCATTTTCTCGCCGAGCTGAGCACTTTTTCTGAATTGTGCCGCTCCCGTCACTCTGGTTAGGTTGGCATCGAAAAAAACGCTCTCGGGTGCTTTAGAGTGCCGAGTTTATCACTGCGCATGAAGAAATGACCACCTCCAACGTTTGGTTTATGTTTTATAAGCATTTTTAATTTTATTGCTTAAATCGCATTTTCTCGGCGAGCTGAGCACTTTTTCTGAATTGTGCCGCTCCCGTCACTCTGGTTAGGTTGGCATCGAAAAAAACGCTCTCGGGTGCTTTAGAGTGCCGAGTTTATTACTGCGCATTAAGAAATAACCACCTCCAACGTTTGGTTTATGTTTTATAAGCATTTTTAATTTTATTGCTTAAATCGCATTTTCTCGGCGAGTTGAGCACTTTTTCTGAATTGTGCCGCTCCCGTCACTCTGGTTAGGTTGGCATCGAAAAAAACGCTCTCGGGTGCTTTAGAGTGCAGAGTTTATCACTGCGCATGAAGAAATGACCACCTCCAACGTTTGGTTTATGTTTTATAAGCATTTTTAATTTTATTGCTTAAATCGCATTTTCTCGGCGAGCTGAGCACTTTTTCTGAATTGTGCCGCTCCCGTCACTCTGAATAGGTTGGCATCGAAAAAAACGCTCTCGGGTGCTTTAGAGTGCCGAGTTTATTACTGCGCATTAAGAAATGACCACCTCCAACGTTTGGTTTATGTTTTATAAGCATTTTTAATTTTATTGCTTAAATCGCATTTTCTCGGCGAGCTGAGCGCTTTTTCTGAATTGTGCCGCTCCCGTCACTCTGGTTAGGTTGGCATCGCAAAAAACGCTCTCGGGTGCTTTAGAGTGCCGAGTTTATCACTGCGCATGAAGAAATGACCACCTCCAACGTTTGGTTTATGTTTTATAAGCATTTTTAATTTTATCGCTTAAATCGCATTTTCTCGGCGAGCTGAGCGCTTTTTCTGAATTGTGCCGCTCCCGTCACTCTGGTTAGGTTGGCATCGAAAAAAACGCTCCCGGGTGCTTTAGAGTGCCGAGTTTATCACTGCGCATGAAGAAATGACCACCTCCAACGTTTGGTTTATGTTTTATAAGCATTTTTAATTTTATTGCTTAAATCGCATTTTCTCGGCGAGCTGAGCGCTTTTTCTGAATTGTGCCGCTCCCGTCACTCTGGTTAGGTTGGCATAAAAAAAAACGCTCTCGGGTGCTTTAGAGTGCCGAGTTTATCACTGCGCATGAAGAAATGACCACCTCCAACGTTTGGTTTATGTTTTATAAGCATTTTTAATTTTATTGCTTAAATCGCATTTTCTCGGCGAGCTGAGCACTTTTTCTGAATTGTGCCGCTCCCGTCACTCTGGTTAGGTTGGCATCGAAAAAAACGCTCTCGGGTGCTTTAGAGTGCCGAGTTTATCACTGCGCATGAAGAAATGACCACCTCCAACGTTTGGTTTATGTTTTATAACCATTTTTAATTTTATTGCTTAAATCGCATTTTCTCGGCGAGCTGAGCGCTTTTTCTGAATTGTGCCGCTACCGTCACTCTGGTTAGGTTGGCATCGAAAAAAACGCTCTCGGGTGCTTTAGAGTGCCGAGTTTATCACTGCGCATGAAGAAATGACCACCTCCAACGTTTGGTTTATGTTTTATAAGCATTTTTAATTTTATTGCTTAAATCGCATTTTCTCGGCGAGCTGAGCGCTTTTTCTGAATTGTGCCGCTCCCGTCACTCTGGTTAGGTTGGCATCGAAAAAAACGCTCTCGGGTGCTTTAGAGTGCCGAGTTTATCACTGCGCATGAAGAAATGACCACCTTCAACGTTTGGTTTATGTTTTATAAGCATTTTTAATTTTATTGCTTAAATCGCATTTTCTCGGCGAGCTGAGCGCTTTTTCTGAATTGTGCCGCTCCCGTCACTCTGGTTAGGTTGGCATCGAAAAAAACGCTCTCGGGTGCTTTAGAGTGCCGAGTTTATCACTGCGCATGAAGAAATGACCACCTCCAACGTTTGGTTTATGTTTTATAAGCATTTTTAATTTTACTGCTTAAATCGCATTTTCTCGGCGAGCTGAGCGCTTTTTCTGAATTGTGCCGCTCCCGTCACTCTGGTTAGGTTGGCATCGAAAAAAACGCTCTCGGGTGCTTTAGAGTGCCGGGTTTATCACTGCGCATGAAGAAATGACCACCTCCAACGTTTGGTTTATGTTTTATAAGCATTT
The DNA here is from genome assembly GCF_033458585.1 of Syngnathus typhle. Classification (NCBI taxonomy): domain Eukaryota; kingdom Metazoa; phylum Chordata; class Actinopteri; order Syngnathiformes; family Syngnathidae; genus Syngnathus; species Syngnathus typhle. The sequence continues at coordinate 15,240,149 of NC_083747.1, read as the reverse complement.
TTAATTTTATTGCTTAAATCGCATTTTCTCGGCGAGCTGAGCGCTTTTTCTGAATGGTGCCGCTCCCGTCACTCTGGTTAGGTTGGCATCGAAAAAAACGCTCTCGGGTGCTTTAGAGTGCCGAGTTATTCACTGCGCATGAAGAAATGACCACCTCCAACGTTTGGTTTATGTTTTATAAGCATTTTTAATTTTATTGCTTAAATCGCATTTTCTCGGCGAGCTGAGCACTTTTTCTAAATTGTGCCGCTCCCGTCACTCTGGTTAGGTTGGCATCGAAAAAAACGCTCTCGGGTGCTTTAGAGTGCCGAGTTTATCACTGCGCATGAAGAAATGACCACCTCCAACGTTTGGTTTATGTTTAATAAGCATTTTTAATTGTATTGCTTAAATCGCATTTTCTCGGCGAGCTGAGCACTTTTTCTGAATTGTGCCGCTCCCGTCACTCTGGTTAGGTTGGCATCGAAAAAACGCTCTCGGGTGCTTTAGAGTGCCGAGTTTATCACTGCGCATGAAGAAATGACCACCTCCAACGTTTGGTTTATGTTTTATAAGCATTTTTAATTTTATTGCTTAAATCGCATTTTCTCGGCGAGCTGAGCACTTTTTCTGAATTGTGCCGCTCCCGTCACTCTGGTTAGGTTGGCATCGAAAAAAACGCTCTCGGGTGCTTTAGAGTGCCGAGTTTATCACTGCGCATGAAGAAATGACCACCTCCAACGTTTGGTTTATGTTTTATAAGCATTTTTAATTTTATTGCTTAAATCGCATTTTCTCGGCGAGCTGAGCGCTTTTTCTGAATTGTGCCGCTCCCGTCACTCTGGTTAGGTTGGCATCGAAAAAAACGCTCTCGGGTGCTTTAGAGTGCCGAGTTTATCACTGCGCATGAAGAAATGACCACCTCCAACGTTTGGTTTATGTTTTATAAGCATTTTTAATTTTATTGCTCAAATCGCATTTTCTCGGCGAGCTGAGCGCTTTTTCTGAATTGTGCCGCTCCCGTCACTCTGGTTAGGTTGGCATCGAAAAAAACGCTCTCGGGTGCTTTAGAGTGCCGAGTTTATCACTGCGCATGAAGAAATGACCACCTCCAACGTTTGGTTTATGTTTTATAAGCATTTTTAATTTTATTGCTTAAATCGCATTTTCTCGGCGAGCTGAGCACTTTTTCTGAATTGTGCCGCTCCCGTCACTCTGGTTAGGTTGGCATCGAAAAAAACGCTCTCGGGTGCTTTAGAGTGCCGAGTTATTCACTGCGCATGAAGAAATGACCACCTCCAACGTTTGGTTTATGTTTTATAAGCATTTTTAATTTTATTGCTTAAATCGCATTTTCTCGGCGAGCTGAGCACTTTTTCTGAATTGTGCGCTCCCGTCACTCTGGTTAGGTTGGCATCGAAAAAAACGCTCTCGGGTGCTTTAGAGTGCCGAGTTATTCCCTGCGCATGAAGAAATGACCACCTCCAACGTTTGGTTTATGTTTTATAAGCATTTTTAATTTTATTGCTTAAATCGCATTTTCTCGGCGAGCTGAGCACTTTTTCTGAATTGTGCCGCTCCCGTCACTCTGGTTAGGTTGGCATCGAAAAAAAACGCTCTCGGGTGCTTTAGAGTGCCGAGTTATTCACTGTGCATGAAGAAATGACCACATCCAACGTTTGGTTTATGTTTTATAAGCATTTTTAATTTTATTGCTTAAATCGCATTTTCTCGGCGAGCTGAGCGCTTTTTCTGAATTGTGCCGCTCCCGTCACTCTGGTTAGGTTGGCATCGAAAAAAACGCTCTCGGGTGCTTTAGATTGCCGAGTTTATCACTGCGCATGAAGAAATGACCACCTCCAAGTTTGGTTTATGTTTTATAAGCATTTTTAATTTTATTGCTTAAATCGCATTTTCTCGGCGAGCTGAGCACTTTTTCTGAATTGTGCCGCTCCCGTCACTCTGGTTAGGTTGGCATCGAAAAAAACGCTCTCGGGTGCTTTAGAGTGCCGAGTTTATCACTGCGCATGAAGAAATGACCACCTCCAACGTTTGGTTTATGTTTTATAAGCATTTTTAATTTTATTGCTTAAATCGCATTTTCTCGGCGAGCTGAGCGCTTTTTCTGAATTGTGCCGCTCCCGTCACTCTGGTTAGGTTGGCATCGAAAAAAACGCTCTCGGGTGCTTTAGAGTGCCGAGTTTATCACTGCGCATGAAGAAATGACCACCTCCAACGTTTGGTTTATGTTTTATAAGCATTTTTAATTTTATTGCTTAAATCGCATTTTCTCTGCGAGCTGAGCGCTTTTTCTGAATTGTGCCGCTCCCGTCACTCTGGTTAGGTTGGCATCGAAAAAAACGCTCTCGGGTGCTTTAGAGTGCCGAGTTTATCACTGCGCATGAAGAAATGACCACCTCCAACGTTTGGTTTATGTTTTATAAGCATTTTTAATTTTATTGCTTAAATCGCATTTTCTCGGCGAGCTGAGCACTTTTTCTGAATTGTGCCGCTCCCGTCACTCTGGTTAGGTTGGCATCGAAAAAAACGCTCTCGGGTGCTTTAGAGTGCCGAGTTATTCACTGCGCATGAAGAAATGACCACCTCCAACGTTTGGTTTATGTTTTATAAGCATTTTTAATTTTATTGCTTAAATCGCATTTTCTCGGCGAGCTGAGCACTTTTTCTGAATTGTGCGCTCCCGTCACTCTGGTTAGGTTGGCATCGAAAAAAACGCTCTCGGGTGCTTTAGAGTGCCGAGTTATTCCCTGCGCATGAAGAAATGACCACCTCCAACGTTTGGTTTATGTTTTATAAGCATTTTTAATTTTATTGCTTAAATCGCATTTTCTCGGCGAGCTGAGCACTTTTTCTGAATTGTGCCGCTCCCGTCACTCTGGTTAGGTTGGCATCGAAAAAAACGCTCTCGGGTGCTTTAGAGTGCCGAGTTTATCACTGCGCATGAAGAAATGACCACCTCCAACGTTTGGTTTATTAAGCATTTTTAATTTTATTGCTTAAATCGCATTTTCTCGGTGAGCTGAGCACTTTTTCTGAATTGTGCCGCTCCCGTCACTCTGGTTAGGTTGGCATCGAAAAAAACGCTCTCGGGTGCTTTAGAGTGCCGAGTTATTCACTGCGCATGAAGAAATGACCACCTCCAACGTTTGGTTTATGTTTTATAAGCATTTTTAATTTTATTGCTTAGATCGCATTTTCTCGGCGAGCTGAGCGCTTTTTCGGAATTGTGCCGCTCCCGTCACTCTGGTTAGGTTGGCATCGAAAAAAACGCTCTCGGGTGCTTTAGAGTGCCGAGTTTATTACTGCGCATAAATAAATGACCACCTCCAACGTTTGGTTTATGTTTTATAAGCATTTTTAATTTTATTGCTTAAATCGCATTTTCTCGGCGAGCTGAGCACTTTTTCTGAATTGTGCCGCTCCCGTCACTCTGGTTAGGTTGGCATCGAAAACAACGCTCTCGGGTGCTTTAGAGTGCCGAGTTATTCACTGCGCATGAAGAAATGATCACCTCCAACGTTTGGTTTATGTTTAATAAGCATTTTTAATTTTATTGCTTAAATCGCATTTTCTCGGCGAGCTGAGCACTTTTTCTGAATTGTGCCGCTCCCGTCACTCTGGTTAGGTTGGCATCGAAAAAAACGCTCTCGGGTGCTTTAGAGTGCCGAGTTTATCACTGCGCATTAAGAAATGACCAGCTCCAACGTTTGGTTTATGTTTTATAAGCATTTTTAATTTTATTGCTTTAATCGCATTTTCTCGGCGAGCTGAGCACTTTTTCTGAATTGTGCCGCTCCCGTCACTCTGGTTAGGTTGGCATCGAAAAAAACGCTCTCGGGTGCTTTAGAGTGCCGAGTTATTCACTGCGCATGAAGAAATGACCACCTCCAACGTTTGGTTTATGTTTTATAAGCATTTTTAATTTTATTGCTTAAATCGCATGTTCTCGGCGAGCTGAGCACTTTTTCTGAATTGTGCCGCTCCCGTCACTCTGGTTAGGTTGGCATCGAAAAAAACGCTCTCGGGTGCTTTAGAGTGCCGAGTTTATCACTGCGCATGAAGAAATGACCACCTCCAACGTTTGGTTTATGTTTAATAAGCATTTTTAATTTTATTGCTTAAATCGCATTTTCTCGGCGAGCTGGGGGCACTTTTCTGAATTGTGCCGCTCCCGTCACTCTGGTTAGGTTGGCATCGAAAAAAACGCTCTCGGGTGCTTTAGAGTGCCGAGTTTATCACTGCGCATGAAGAAATGACCACCTCCAACGTTTGGTTTATGTTTTATAAGCATTTTTAATTTTATTGCTTAAATCGCATTTTCTCGGCGAGCTGAGCACTTTTTCTGAATTGTGCCGCTCCCGTCACTCTGGTTAGGTTGGCATCGAAAAAAAACGCTCTCGGGTGCTTTAGAGTGCCGAGTTTATTACTGCGCATTAAGAAATGACCACCTCCAACGTTTGGTTTATGTTTTATAAGCATTTTTAATTTTATTGCTTAAATCGCATTTTCTCGGCGAGCTGAGCACTTTTTCTGAATTGTGCCGCTCCCGTCACTCTGGTTAGGTTGGCATCGAAAAAAACGCTCTCGGGTGCTTTAGAGTGCCGAGTTATTCACTGCGCATGAAGAAATGACCACCTCCAACGTTTGGTTTATGTTTTATAAGCATTTTTAATTTTATTGCTTAAATCACATTTTCTCGGCGAGCTGAGCACTTTTTCTGAATTGTGCCGCTCCCGTCACTCTGGTTAGGTTGGCATCGAAAAAAACGCTCTCGGGTGCTTTAGAGTGCCGAGTTTATCACTGCGCATGAAGAAATGACCACCTCCAACGTTTGGTTTATGTTTTATAAGCATTTTTAATTTTATTGCTTAAATCGCATTTTCTCGGCGAGCTGAGCACTTTTTCTGAATTGTGCCGCTCCCGTCACTCTGGTTAGGTTGGCATCGAAAAAAACGCTCTCGGGTGCTTTAGAGTGCCGAGTTATTCACTGCGCATGAAGAAATGACCACCTCCAACGTTTGGTTTATGTTTTATAAGCATTTTTAATTTTATTGCTTAAATCGCATTTTCTCGGCGAGCTGAGCGCTTTTTCTGAATTGTGCCGCTCCCGTCACTCTGGTTAGGTTGGCATCGAAAAAAACGCTCTCGGGTGCTTTAGAGTGCCGAGTTTATCACTGCACATGAAGAAATGACAACCTCCAACGTTTGGTTTATGTTTTATAAGCATTTTTAATTTTATTGCTTAAATCGCATTTTCTCGGCGAGCTGAGCACTTTTTCTGAATTGTGCCGCTCCCGTCACTCTGGTTAGGTTGGCATCGAAAAAAACGCTCTCGGGTGCTTTAGAGTGCCGAGTTATTCACTGCGCATGAAGAAATGACCACCTCCAACGTTTGGTTTATGTTTCATAAGCATTTTTAATTTTACTGCTTAAATCGCATTTTCTCGGCGAGCTGAGCGCTTTTTCTGAATTGTGCCGCTCCCGTCACTCTGGTTAGGTTGGCATTGAAAAAAACGCTCTCGGGTGCTTTAGAGTGCCGAGTTTATCACTGCGCATGAAGAAATGACCACCTCCAACGTTTGGTTTATGTTTTATAAGCATTTTTAATTTTATTGCTTAAATCGCATTTTCTCGGCGAGCTGAGCACTTTTTCTGAATTGTGCCGCTCCCGTCACTCTGGTTAGGTTGGCATCGAAAAAAAACCCTCTCGGGTACTTTAGAGTGCCGAGTTATTCACTGCGCATGAAGAAATGACCACCTCCAACGTTTGGTTTATGTTTTATAAGCATTTTTGATTTTATTGCTTAAATTTCATTTTCTCGGCGAGCTGAGCACTTTTTCTGAATTGTGCCGCTCCCGTCACTCTGGTTAGGTTGGCATCGAAAAAAACGCTCTCGGGTGCTTTAGAGTGCCGAGTTTATCACTGCGCATGAAGAAATGACCACCTCCAACGTTTGGTTTATGTTTAATAAGCATTTTTAATTTTATTGCTTAAATCGCATTTTCTCGGCGAGCTGAGCACTTTTTCTGAATTGTGCCGCTCCCGTCACTCTGGTTAGGTTGGCATCGAAAAAAACGCTCTCGGGTGCTTTAGAGTGCCGAGTTTATTACTGCGCATGAAGAAATGACCACCTCCAACGTTTGGTTTATGTTTTATAAGCATTTTTGATTTTATTGCTTAAATCGCATTTTCTCGGCGAGCTGAGCACTTTTTCTGAATTGTGCCGCATCCGTCACTCTGGTTAGGTTGGCATCGAAAAAAACGCTCTCGGGTGCTTTAGAGTGCCGAGTTTATCACTGCGCATGAAGAAATGACCACCTCCAACGTTTGGTTTATGTTTTATAAGCATTTTTAATTTTATTGCTTAAATCGCATTTTCTCGGCGAGCTGAGCACTTTTTCTGAATTGTGCCGCTCCCGTCACTCTGGTTAGGTTGGCATCGAAAAAAAACGCTCTCGGGTGCTTTAGAGTGCCGAGTTTATTACTGCGCATTAAGAAATGACCACCTCCAACGTTTGGTTTATGTTTTATAAGCATTTTTAATTTTATTGCTTAAATCGCATTTTCTCGGCGAGCTGAGCACTTTTTCTGAATTGTGCCGCTCCCGTCACTCTGGTTAGGTTGGCATCGAAAAAAACGCTCTCGGGTGCTTTAGAGTGCCGAGTTTATCACTGCGCATGAAGAAATGACCACCTCCAACGTTTGGTTTATGTTTAATAAGCATTTTTAATTTTATTGCTTAAATCGCATTTTCTCGGCGAGCTGAGCACTTTTTCTGAATTGTGCCGCTCCCGTCACTCTGGTTAGGTTGGCATCGAAAAAAACGCTCTCGGGTGCTTTAGAGTGCCGAGTTTATTACTGCGCATTAAGAAATGACCACATCCAACGTTTGGTTTATGTTTTATAAGCATTTTTAATTTTATTGCTTAAATCGCATTTTCTCGGCGAGCTGAGCACTTTTTCTGAATTGTGCCGCTCCCGTCACTCTGGTTAGGTTGGCATCGAAAAAAACGGTCTCGGGTGCTTTAGAGTGCCGAGTTTATCACTGCGCATGAAGAAATGACCACCTCCAACGTTTGGTTTATGTTTTATAAGCATTTTCAATTGTATTGCTTAAATCGCATTTTCTCGGCGAGCTGAGCACTTTTTCTGAATTGTGCCGCTCCCGTCACTCTGGTTAGGTTGGCATCGAAAAAAACGCTCTCGGGTGCTTTAGAGTGCCGAGTTATTCACTGCGCATGAAGAAATGACCACCTCCAACGTTTGGTTTATGTTTTATAAGCATTTTTAATTTTATTGCTTAAATCGCATTTTCTCGGCGAGCTGAGCACTTTTTCTGAATTGTGCCGCTCCCGTCACTCTGGTTAGGTTGGCATCGAAAAAAACGCTCTCGGGTGCTTTAGAGTGCCGAGTTTATCACTGCGCATGAAGAAATGACCACCTCCAACGTTTGGTTTATGTTTTATAAGCATTTTTAATTTTATTGCTTAAATCGCATTTTCTCGGCGAGCTGAGCGCTTTTTCTGAATTGTGTCGCTCCCGTCACTCTGGTTAGGTTGGCATCGAAAAAAACGCTCTCGGGTGCTTTAGAGTGCCGAGTTTATCACTGCGCATGAAGAAATGACCACCTCCAACGTTTGGTTTATGTTTTATAAGCATTTTTAATTTTATTGCTTAAATCGCATTTTCTCGGCGAGCTGAGCACTTTTTCTGAATTGTGCCGCTCCCGTCACTCTGGTTAGGTTGGCATCGAACAAAACGCTCTCGGGTGCTTTAGAGTGCCGAGTTATTCACTGCGCATGAAGAAATGACCACCTCCAACGTTTGGTTTATGTTTTATAAGCATTTTTAATTTTATTGCTTAAATCACATTTTCTCGTCGAGCTGAGTACTTTTTCTGAATTGTGCCGCTCCCGTCACTCTGGTTAGGTTGGCATCGAAAAAAACGCTCTCGGGTGCTTTAGAGTGCCGAGTTTATCACTGCGCATGAAGAAATGACCACCTCCAACGTTTGGTTTATGTTTTATAAGCATTTTTAATTTTATTGCTTAAATCGCATTTTCTCGGCGAGCTGAGCGCTTTTTCTGAATTGTGCCGCTCCCGTCACTCTGGTTAGGTTGGCATCGAAAAAAACGCTCTCGGGTGCTTTAGAGTGCCGAGTTATTCACTGCGCATGAAGAAATGACCACCTCCAACGTTTGGTTTATGTTTTATAAGCATTTTTAATTTTATTGCTTAAATCGCATTTTCTCGGCGAGCTGAGCGCTTTTTCTGAATTGTGCCGCTCCCGTCACTCTGGTTAGGTTGGCATCGAAAAAAACGCTCTCGGGTGCTTTAGAGTGCCGAGTTTATCACTGCGCATTAAGAAATGACCACCTCCAACGTTTGGTTTATGTTTTATAAGCATTTTTAATTTTATTGCTTAAATCGCATTTTCTCGGCGAGCTGAGCGCTTTTTCTGAATTGTGCCGCTCCCGTCACTCTGGTTAGGTTGGCATCGAAAAAAACGCTCTCGGGTGCTTTAGAGTGCCGAGTTTATCACTGCGCATGAAGAAATGACCACCTCCAACGTTTGGTTTATGTTTTATAAGCATTTTTAATTTTATTGCTTAAATCGCATTTTCTCGGCGAGCTGAGCACTTTTTCTGAATTGTGCCGCTCCCGTCACTCTGGTTAGGTTGGCATCGAAAAAAACGCTCTCGGGTGCTTTAGAGTGCCGAGTTTATCACTGCGCATGAAGAAATGACCACCTCCAACGTTTGGTTTATGTTTTATAAGCATTTTTAATTTTATTGCTTAAATCGCATTTTCTCGGCGAGCTGAGCACTTTTTCTGAATTGTGCCGCTCCCGTCACTCTGGTTAGGTTGGCATCGAAAAAAACGCTCTCGGGTGCTTTAGAGTGCCGAGTTTATCACTGCGCATGAAGAAATGACCACCTCCAACGTTTGGTTTATGTTTTATAAGCATTTTTAATTTTATTTCTTAAATCGCATTTTCTCGGCGAGCTGACCGCTTTTTCTGAATTGTGCCGCTCCCGTCACTCTGGTTAGGTTGGCATCGAAAAAAACGCTCTCGGGTGCTTTAGAGTGCCGAGTTATTCACTGCGCATGAAGAAATGACCACCTCCAACGTTTGGTTTATGTTTTATAAGCATTTTTAATTTTATTGCTTAAATCGCATTTTCTCGGCGAGCTGAGCACTTTTTCTGAATTGTGCTGCTCCCGTCACTCTGGTTAGGTTGGCATCGAAAAAAACGCTCTCGGGTGCTTTAGAGTGCCGAGTTTATCACTGCGCATGAAGAAATGACCACCTCCAACGTTTGGTTTATGTTTTATAAGCATTTTTAATTTTATTTCTTAAATCGCATTTTCTCGGCGAGCTGACCGCTTTTTCTGAATTGTGCCGCTCCCGTCACTCTGGTTAGGTTGGCATCGAAAAAAACGCTCTCGGGTGCTTTAGAGTGCCGAGTTATTCACTGCGCATGAAGAAATGACCACCTCCAACGTTTGGTTTATGTTTTATAAGCATTTTTAATTTTATTGCTTAAATCGCATTTTCTCGGCGAGCTGAGCACTTTTTCTGAATTGTGCCGCTCCCGTCACTCTGGTTAGGTTGGCATCGAAAAAAACGCTCTCGGGTGCTTTAGAGTGCCGAGTTATTCACTGCGCATGAAGAAATGACCACCTCCAACGTTTGGTTTATGTTTTATAAGCATTTTTAATTTTATTGCTTAAATCACATTTTCTCGGCGAGCTGAGCACTTTTTCTGAATTGTGCCGCTCCCGTCACTCTGGTTAGGTTGGTATCGAAAAAAACGCTCTCGGGTGCTTTAGAGTGCCGAGTTTATCACTGCGCATGAAGAAATGACCACCTCCAACGTTTGGTTTATGTTTAATAAGCATTTTTAATTTTATTGCTTAAATCGCATTTTCTCGGCGAGCTGAGCACTTTTTCTGAATTTTGCCGCTCCCGTCACTCTGGTTAGGTTGGCATCGAAAAAAACGCTCTCGGGTGCTTTAGAGTGCCGAGTTTATCACTGCACATGAAGAAATGACCACCTCCAACGTTTGGTTTATGTTTTATAAGCATTTTTAATTTTATTGCTTAAATCGCATTTTCTCGGCGAGCTGAGCACTTTTTCTGAATTGTGCCGCTCCCGTCACTCTGGTTAGGTTGGCATCGAAAAAAACGCTCTCGGGTGCTTTAGAGTGCCGAGTTTATTACTGCGCATTAAGAAATGACCACCTCCAACGTTTGGTTTATGTTTTATAAGCATTTTTAATTTTATTGCTTAAATCGCATTTTCTCGGCGAACTGAGCACTTTTTCTGAATTGTGCCGCTCCCGTCACTCTGGTTAGGTTGGCATCGAAAAAAACGCTCTCGGGTGCTTTAGAGTGCCGAGTTATTCACTGCGCATGAAGAAATGACCACCTCCAACGTTTGGTTTATGTTTTATAAGCATTTTTAATTTTATTGCTTAAATCGCATTTTCTCGGCGAGCTGAGCACCTTTTCTGAATTGTGCCGCTCCCGTCACTCTGGTTAGGTTGGCATCGAAAAAAACGCTCTCGGGTGCTTTAGAGTGCCGAGTTTATCACTGCGCATGAAGAAATGACCACCTCCAACGTTTGGTTTATGTTTTATAAGCATTTGAGGTAAATTTTGGATTCTATGCGTCACTGTATGTCACCTTAAATGGCGACCTTGCAGCAGTGAGAAGACCCTAAGCTATTTTTGCGGTACAGAGAAGATCTAGTTTCAGCAATGTGTAGGTGCTTAGAATATGGAAGGGCCATTCGTCCGTGACCAGGAATACCTTTGTCCATGCACTTTTAAGGGCATCGGAAGTAACCAATAGAGTGAGACTCGGACCGCAGCTGTTGTCTTACGAGGTACAAATGATGGGGGAGAACAGATAGAGGGGGGTCAAGAACGCGAAGAGGAGAGCGCGAAGAGCAAGGGGCGCGCAAGGCGCAGGGGCGCAAGGGGCAAGAGCAAGAAGCGCGAGGGCCTTTTTGGGGCGAACATCTGTGCTGTCAAGAGCTGAAACATCTTTGCTCTTGGGGCCACCCTAACTTTTGGAGAGACATCACTTTGACATCGGTTGAATAAATCTTTTCCCAATCAGCCGTGTGTCACCGAAGTGCTTCCTTGCCCGGACCAGCCATCGTCCACTGAGTGTTTTTTTGGAGACCAGCAAAACAACAAAGACCATTCACCACATTTTTGGCGTCACGAACAGGATTCGTGTTCCCCCGGGGAATTCGCGCCCGCTTCCTGAGCGAGAATCCAGCGGTCGACCAGCGGCTGTCATTAAGGTGAGATGCTTCGCCCGCAGTTGCCGCGATATGCTCGGTTCTTGGACAGGTGGGGGGTCGGCCCCTTGAGGGGGGCAGTTACAACCGAATCTGATGTGGCCATGAGCTGTCTCGGGAGTAAGTTGTCTCTCCCAGTCAAAAAGTCGTCATAATTCGACTTTCAAAGGGGGAGTGGCCCCCAAATAGAAGCAGCAAAGGAAAAATAAAATAAAAATAGAAAAATAAATAAAAAATAAGAAATAAAAAGCGAACAGTAACTTAGAACTTAATGGGGAATGTGCACAGTGGAGTGAGTGACATGTCTGGTGAGAATGATGAATGATGAAAAAGAAAAAAGCCCGAAGTAGTGTGGCTCGTGACGGGACAGGTTGTCAGGGACATCGCTGTTGACCGTCACAATAAAAGAATGGTAGAAAGTCCCATAAAACGTGGACTTTAGTTTGGCGACAGATCCGATGGAGGATAGAAATTTTAGCTGTGTGAATGAGGCGAAAACACAGATACGATTGAACACTGTTGCGACAAGAGATAGCCACCCGCTTAGCCCCCAGACGGTTAAAATTCCTGGGACAAGCCGGGACACTGCAGTCGCACCTAATGGCTGTACGGGCCAAGTGCGGTTGCCAAGCTGTTCGGCGGACGTGGAAGTCTCCGTCAAAAGTCCGACATAAAAGGGAGGCTTGCGCTGACCGCGTTTGGCAAATAGGAAAAGTGCGCAGCCTTGGCATCCGTAACTGTGAGCATGAATGTGGAAGTGACCCGGTCAGACCCTTTTTTTAAGGGTGCCGAAGTGGTCCGGTCAGACCCAGTTATGGGTGCCGAGATCCGGTCAGATTTTAAGGGTACCGAGGAAAATAAAGCGCGCGTAAGCCACGTCGTTTGGACACTGATCGAATTAGAAGTGTGTGGGGGTTACAAGGCTCCTCGATTTAAACGCTGGTGCAAGGAAATGAATAGGTAAACCCTGTGGGCTGTCATTTTTGAATACCAAGGTAGCTGGTGCGTTATCGCGGCAACGGTCCGATCCCGATTTGTCGAGGCGCACTGTAATAGCATGCACGTCTGTCAAAGTTTGATAAATTTGAGCCGGCGACAAAACCGCTATTGGACGAAGGTTTTGTGCGGCTGCTGTGTGAAAATGGAAAACGTGGAAAAGAGGCCTCTGGGGTTTTAATATTGATATAATTGGTAAAGTAATTTGTGTGCACACTTAAGTTAAATTCTGCAGAATAAAGGGGAGATATACAGCGCTATTAGGAACGAAACGAAACGACACAAAAGTTAAGTAAGACGTGCGTATTTGTCAGTGCATCTGCTCTGATGACAGTTAAAATGACCAAACTGCTCAACAGCAGTTGGAAAGAAGCAAAATGTGGAATGGATTCGAATCCCGTTGTATGTCTTTTGTGTCCGTGTGTAAATTTTGTGAACTCTGCCAGCTTAATGTTGTCTGTTTGAGCTTCCGAATGAATGGACGCGTGAGGCGTGTACTTGTTGGGCCCAGTAAGTGTGTGTGTAGGGGTGTGTGCGTGCGTGTTTGTGTGGGTGCGCGCGTGTCCGTAAGTAGGTGTGTGTGTGTGTGTGTGTGTGAATGTGCTCATGAGCGCGCATGGGGGTGAGTTTGAGTGTTTGGAAAACCACCAAAAATAACGGATAGTAGAGTGCGCTCTCGTTGCTCTGGGGCGCGTGCACGCCTGCGGTGCCCGCGCGCGGGGGGGAGATCTGGCGGTGGGTAGGGCAGGGAGTGGCCAACCTGTATCTGCCCACTGTGTTTAAGGCTGGCCCCTCCCCGCGCGGTGATGCCGAGGCGGGGCGCAGGGCCGAAGTTATGCCCAATTAAGGGGGCCTGCCCTGCCAGCAACGAGAGAAACTATGATAGAATGGTGGAAGACGGAATGCTGAAGGAGCAAAAGAATGCATGACCAACTGGAGAAATAGGAGCATGCGTGTGTTAACCAATACGACACCAATATAGATGTATCCAAAGAAAAACATGCTGGGACGACAGCAAGCGGTGGCAGAAGAGTGTGCCCCCTCATAAATAATGGGGGACCCCTCTAAGGCCAGCTGACGCTCCTTTTAGCATTCTGAGAGGAATAGGAAATTGGATCTGACGAAAAGCTCAACTTATTAATTTAAATTGCTGAAAGGATGACAAAATTGAAAACAAATTATTGATACTCGTTTCTTTGGGGCTCTCCTCAATACTTCTGATTTTCTGTTACATAAAAAACCTGAGACGGCGGATACATCCGTTGTCTCCAGGAGGACATAGAGACACAGCATGAACTTAGAATTAATGTTTAACAGCCGTCTAACAGGTGGAGTAGGAGCATGCGAGGGCTAACCACTACAACACAAATATAGGTGATTTGAGTGTCTAAAGAAAACTCAACCGGTCAACACTAATTTATGAGAGCAAGAGAGGTATCAAGTGAGGGCCACAGCAGCAGCTGGAATTAAAGGAATTTTCTGGATTTAGACATAGGACTGAATTGTATGCATGGAGAGCCTGCTCGTAAATTGCGTTGGCCCGACAAGGCTGACCATTGCCCACTGTAACAAGACGCACAGGTCAAAAGCAGCAAGTTCAAAATAGAGGAGGAGATGCCAACGAGGAGAGATTGGATTTGGTAGTAATCGGTTGGTTCTTTTAATACTCTTGTAAAAGTATGCTCGGTAGAAATAAATTAGCGATAGGAGCAATTCAGAAGTCCAAAAGTAAGAAACTCAAATGAAAATCACATTCTAGATTAGAGTAATGGAGCCTAACTGGAGCATGGGAAAAGTGAACAGCTGAGAAATGGCCTTCGATGTAGTGGCGGAGAATTAAAAATTCAAGATAGTCCAGTAATATCGGTAAGTGAGCATAACACCAATAATACTGAGGTCAGACCAGAGAGGATGCAATGTTTGGAACATGACTTAATTATGAATAATGTACATTCTGTACGCAAAATTGGGAAACTTTATCTGAAATTAAAGGCTCAAATCAGGAAAGGTGAAAAGATGATAGAGAGGATTGCATAAAATCAAAGGCAGGAAAACAAACAATAGAATGTAGCCTGAAATTAGGATGAGCTTCTGGAAATCACAGTATAATTGAGAGAAATCACAGTTAAGACTTGCAATTTTAAGTTTGGGGTAATCTGCCACTTTAAAATTGTTCAAATAAGGTCCATCACAATACAGCCGAGAGCTCATGAAGGAAAGGCAACGTTTTTCTCAAATATATTAAATTCTTGTTAATAGGAGAATTGGAAGTTTGATTAACAAAAGGTACTAGGTAATTAATGGCTAATTGGAAGACGATATTTAAGTTTGGTTTCCCAGTCTGTCTTTTCCAGTATCCAGCAGTGACCCTGAAACTCGATCCCGAGACTCCACCGACAGCTGAGAACAACAAGAAAACGGTGCATGGCTCTGAGGCACCTTTGACCTTTTGCAAGAGCAAAGAAGGACTATATTTGTGCTTGGGGGGAGCACAACGCTTCGGAGGAAAACAACATCCTCTGAGGCGAGAGTGAAGAAACTTACAAGATGTGAATGGACTCAGTTGAAAATGGACTCATCCGAGAGTGAGGAATGAGTTGGCTCTGAGGCTACAACTAAAGACAACAACTTGAAAATGAGGTGCGGCGAAAGACCCATGAGACATGAAATGTGCAACAAGCGAACTGGACTCCTTGCTGGGGCGTAATCAATACTTGGTGGGCTTGGGTCAAAGTGAATGGAAGCTTGCTTGGGCACTGAACTTGACACAACTGAGGAGTCTTGATAAAAGAT
Source organism: Syngnathus typhle (assembly GCF_033458585.1). Lineage (NCBI taxonomy): Eukaryota > Metazoa > Chordata > Actinopteri > Syngnathiformes > Syngnathidae > Syngnathus > Syngnathus typhle. The sequence goes on along the minus strand of NC_083747.1, from coordinate 15,225,043 downwards.
AAATAAATAAATCAGGAACAAAAGGTGTAGTGTTACAGAAAAAGGGAAAGCATCATGATCAGAGGATAAATTTGGATAAAACAGGCCAAATTGTATGAAATACAGAGTAGGATCACATTTAGTCCACCCAGCTTAACAATTAGACATCGGGTCGTTGACAAATTGGAGATGAAAATAGGACATTAGGACCCAATAGGATGCAGTCAAGAGGTGGCTAAATTGTACAATGGACCTGATGATTATTAATTAATAAAATTAGAAGTTAATTACACCTCACGGGGAATTCTGGTGTCAGAAAGTCCGATAAGTTCAAGGAATAACAGCCATGGAAACTTTTGACAGTTAAGAATAATGCGGCATAAGAGTCACACAAAATGACAGTTAACGAGATGACAAACGTGATAGGACTCAAATAACAAATGCATTGACAAGGCAAAGTGAAAACACCATAGGGGAGTAGACTGTCGGAGGGACCCTTTTGAGTATCTTTACCCAGCGGTTCGATCAGAATGATTGATTAGGATAAAATTATTTAAGGACCATCTGAGGCTGCTTCTTTCCCCATGCTCACCCTTGGACAGGCTCAGCAGTAGAAATAACTGAATTTTTTAGGCATTTAATTGACAGTTTTACGGTAAAAGTGAGGTACGATTGTATGAAATATTTAATCGAGAAGAACATCCAGAAATTAAGTGTTACCTTCAATATTCACTGATTGCCTACTCACTTACACATACTAAATTTGGTTGGTGTGGAATGAGAGCTGAGCGATGAAGGTGACTGAATTGGCACTTGTGTGGTTAAGAATGTGTATGTGTGTCTGGGACAGGGTGAAAGGCCAAAGTATTTTGGAGTTGGGGTGAAAGGGTCACAGTTGAGGGTAAGATTCCTCTCACATGAGACTGGAACACCCAAGTTTGATGAGTGATGAGTTGTAACCTTAACCAACAGCTGATGGTTACTCAGAGGCACCATGACCAACAAAATAGTTCATGGAGAAGGCCCATTTCAGCAACACGAATGGACAAGACAGGACTAATATCAAACACTAGGACAATGGACGATATGACATGACAGACTTGGACTCACCCGACGGGATGACTGACTATGTGGATGACAACCAAACATTTGAAACTTAAGCTTGCTTGTGGCAAGTGCAAGCTTTGCTTTGTTTATGTGCGTCACTTGACTTATTGCAGCATCAACCACCAGCCAAGGAGCAGATTGCTGGCTGTTTTATAACTTGTAATAATTTTGCAGGTTGGCGATTGCAGTCTTGGAGAGTTTATATTGAATTCACGTGAAAATGTTAACCCTAACCCTTTTGATTTTTGTGATGATTGAGGATTTTCAGGTCAGAATCCCCGGGCGCCATGATTCGTTGTGTGTCTATGTTTTATTTTGATACTCTATGCCTGTGTACTTTTTGTGAGCACAAGGGTCCGCTGTCAGCAGGGCTGTATGCTCACTGGCAGGAGTGCGATGATTGTTGTTTTGTTGCCGAGTGTGGGGTGTACAGTCAATTTTCAGGAACTTGGGGATGACTGTTCTGGATGAGTGAAAGGTTCGACAAACTGGCTGCAGGACGTATGATGATGCGGTAGGACGTTTTGCCGGTTCCTTTTTGAATGCCTGATGACACGTTGAGTGAATGTGTCAGAGGGGGGAGTTACATTTAAATGAGTAAGTAGATATAAAAGCTATTTGTGACATTCAATGTTTTTTCGGATTCAATTATTTTTGAGGCTTTAACAGGACGTGCCAGAATTCAACAGGCAGTGATGGAAGGAGCAGAAGAAGCATCTCGAAAGGAAAGGAGTTAATGGGAGACAACAGCCTGGAATGGATGCAAAGCGTGGCAACAATCTAGCGACAGTAACGGTTAAAGTGTCAACGGAAAAGCACGAATGATGACAAATCATACAGCTAATAGGGATTAGACTGCAGCGCAATAGACAACAAATGTTTGGAAGGTAATTAAATAAAATAGGAAACTGGACCAGAAACAAGCAATAGGGATAAATCCTTAACATATGAATGCATTAAAGCTGCTAATGAAGGGAAAGTATTTAAGAACACATTTTAAGAGGGTTAATTTGCATAACAAATGTTGAAAAGAGTTGGATAGTTAAATCATTTTGGGAAGATTACAGGTTCATTCAAAAGGGCGACTGATTTGAACAGTAAGATGACTTGAAGGGGAGACAAAGATAAGGTACATAAACTAATTAGGTGAACAAAACTGACAGGACTGATGCCCATTTGAGAATACTGAGAAAAATTGGATTCAAAGAGGAAAATTTGGAGTAAAAATTAAGATTTGGACTGGGAAAGAGCGACTGCAAAGATTGATTGACAGGACTTCAGACAGTGACAGCTGGAGCAGGAAAGACAAACTTGAACAGGCAGAAGTTACTCTGCTACAGGAGGGATCTTGCGAGACTGACAACACAACGAGAAATAAGGGGGATTATTCATAACTCCTAGGGGGAGTGTTTGTTTGTTTGTTTGTTTGTTTGTTTGTTTGTTTGTTTGTTTCAGGAATCACGTGGGCCTCTGGATCATAGGAGTAGATGCCGAGAACGCCTCGGAGGTTCTACTGAGCACTTCGATGAGACGACGACCACCAGTCGTCCCCGTGCCCCAATCAACCCCAAAAGAGAAGATTTAGTTTGCAGACGACGGGTTATGGAGATGTCGTCTACTGGGGGTGACCGAAGGGGGCCGGGCGGACTTCCGGCCTACGCTGGGCATAGCTGTTTTTTTTCATTGCAACTCAAGGTTTTGTGCTGTTGTCATCGTTAAATACTGGCAGTGGCTCCCGATTATTGCAGACCCCGTGGACGCTGACCGGGGCCTGGAAAGAGACTCTGAGGACGGTGGAGTGGACATAAAGATTTTGGATGGACGGCAGGCCCTGAGCAGTAATCCCGGGGCAAAGTCACTACTGAGCATTCAGTGGACTGGGCTTTGCATCGACAGGCACTTACATATGCAAGGGGGGCAACACTGAGGGCGTTTCAACGTTTCAGTATGCTGTAATATTGCGTCAATATTTTATCAATCAGTACTTTATCTGATGACTACATGCTGCAATTACGTTATCTTATTCATTTAGCTTTTCACATGTTAACATTGACAATGCAGTTTGACTGTTTACCGGTCGGTGAACTTGTCATTTCTTTTCCTTCTGTTTTGTGAGCTCATACTGTTTTGTGGATTGTGATATGTGCCAAGACTCCTTGTACCTGGCTGACGCCAGGTGGAAGGAATCACTGAGGATGTTAGAAAGGGCCTCCCTCTTTTTCCGTGTCATTAGACTGGCAGGGTTTTTTCTCGAGGGAGGGCCGGCAACTTTTTGAGGCTTCTAACGGACAACACCAAATTCATTGCTTCGTAAATTATCGACGGTATTGAGATATTACCTAAGGGGGGTGGTTATCGTCATTTGAATAATGTGGACTTCAATTTTCTTTATTTGTGGTTCCTGAGAGGCCTCAGATTGCTGTCAGGGAGCAATTGGATACCAAAGTAGTTTGAGCTTTCCTAGTTAAAATAACCTTAAGTAGCATGCCTCGAGCGTGGTATAGGCTGTGCAGGTATAGGCCAAATTGTAGGCGTGATCAGAAAATTTGGTTGGGTGAAGATTTTTGGATGTTTACCGATGTCATCTCTTTTTGGACCGTTTTCGGGACATTTATAAAGTCCCGGAGGGGGGAATGAGGTAAATTTTGGATTCTATGCGTCACTGTATGTCACCTTAAATGGCGACCTTGCAGCAGTGAGAAGACCCTAAGCTATTTTTGCGGTACAGAGAAGATCTAGTTTCAGCAATGTGTAGGTGCTTAGAATATGGAAGGGCCATTCGTCCGTGACCAGGAATACCTTTGTCCATGCACTTTTAAGGGCATCGGAAGTAACCAATAGAGTGAGACTCGGACCGCAGCTGTTGTCTTACGAGGTACAAATGATGGGGGAGAACAGATAGAGGGGGGTCAAGAACGCGAAGAGGAGAGCGCGAAGAGCAAGGGGCGCGCAAGGCGCAGGGGCGCAAGGGGCAAGAGCAAGAAGCGCGAGGGCCTTTTTGGGGCGAACATCTGTGCTGTCAAGAGCTGAAACATCTTTGCTCTTGGGGCCACCCTAACTTTTGGAGAGACATCACTTTGACATCGGTTGAATAAATCTTTTCCCAATCAGCCGTGTGTCACCGAAGTGCTTCCTTGCCCGGACCAGCCATCGTCCACTGAGTGTTTTTTTGGAGACCAGCAAAACAACAAAGACCATTCACCACACATTTTTAATTTTATTGCTTAAATCGCATTTTCTCGGCGAGCTGAGCACTTTTTCTGAATTGTGCCGCTCCCGTCACTCTGGTTAGGTTGGCTTCGAAAAAAAACGCTCTCGGGTGCTTTAGAGTGCCGAGTTTATCACTGCGCATGAAGAAATGACCACCTCCAACGTTTGGTTTATGTTTTATAAGCATTTTTAATTTTATTGCTTAAATCGCATTTTCTCGGCGAGCTGAGCGCTTTTTCTGAATTGTGCCGCTCCCGTCACGCTGGTTAGGTTGGCATCGAAAAAAACGCTCTCGGGTGCTTTAGAGTGCCGAGTTTATCACTGCGCATGAAGAAATGACCACCGCCAACGTTTGGTTTATGTTTTATAAGCATTTTTAATTTTATTGCTTAAATCGCATTTTCTCGGCGAGCTGAGCACTTTTTCTGAATTGTGCCGCTCCCGTCACTCTGGTTAGGTTGGCATCGAAAAAAACGCTCTCGGGTGCTTTAGAGTGCCGAGTTTATTACTGCGCATTAAGAAATGACCACCTCCAACGTTTGGTTTATGTTTAATAAGCATTTTTAATTTTATTGCTTAAATCGCATTGTGCCGCTCCCGTCACTCTGGTTAGGTTGGCATCAAAAAAAACGCTCTCGGGTGCTTTAGAGTGCACCTCCAACGTTTGGTTTATGTTTAATAAGCATTTTTAATTTTATTGCTTTAATCGCATTTTCTCGGCGAGCTGAGCACTTTTTCTGAATTGTGCCGCTCCCGTCACTCTGGTTAGGTTGGCATCGAAAAAAACGCTCTCGGGTGCTTTAGAGTGCCGAGTTTATTACTGCGCATTAAGAAATGACCACATCCAACGTTTGGTTTATGTTTTATAAGCATTTTTAATTGTATTGCTTAAATCGCATTTTCTCGGCGAGCTGAGCACTTTTTCTGAATTGTGCCGCTCCCGTCACTCTGGTTAGGTTGGCATCGAAAAAAACGCTCTCGGGTGCTTTAGAGTGCCGAGTTATTCACTGCGCATGAAGAAATGACCACCTCCAACGTTTGGTTTATGTTTTATAAGCATTTTTAATTTTATTGCTTAAATCGCATTTTCTCGGCGAGCTGAGCACTTTTTCTGAATTGTGCCGCTCCCGTCACTCTGGTTAGGTTGGCATCGAAAAAAAACGCTCTCGGGTGCTTTAGAGTGCCGAGTTTATCACTGCGCATGAAGAAATGACCACCTCCAACGTTTGGTTTATGTTTTATAAGCATTTTTAATTTTATTGCTTAAATCGCATTTTCTCGGCGAGCTGAGCACTTTTTCTGAATTGTGCCGCTCCCGTCACTCTGGTTAGGTTGGCATCGAAAAAAACGCTCTTGGGTGCTTTAGAGTGCCGAGTTTATCACTGCGCATGAAGAAATGACCACCTCCAACGTTTGGTTTATGTTTTATAAGCATTTTTAATTTTATTGCTTAAATCGCATTTTCTCGGCGAGCTGAGCACTTTTTCTGAATTGTGCCGCTCCCGTCACTCTGGTTAGGTTGGCATCGAAAAAACGCTCTCGGGTGCTTTAGAGTGCCGAGTTTATTACTGCGCATTAAGAAATGACCACCTCCAACGTTTGGTTTATGTTTTATAAGCATTTTTAATTTTATTGCTTAAATCGCATTTTCTCGGCGAGTTGAGCACTTTTTCTGAATTGTGCCGCTCCCGTCACTCTGGTTAGGTTGGCATCGAAAAAAACGCTCTCGGGTGCTTTAGAGTGCCGAGTTATTCACTGCGAACGAAGAAATGACCACCTCCAACGTTTGGTTTATGTTTAATAAGCATTTTTAATTTTATTGCTTAAATCGCATTTTCTCGGCGAGCTGAGCGCTTTTTCTGAATTGTGCCGCTCCCGTCACTCTGGTTAGGTTGGCATCGAAAAAAACACTCTGGGGTGCTTTAGAGTGCCGAGTTATTCACTGCGCATGAAGAAATGACCACCTCCAACGTTTGGTTTATGTTTAATAAGCATTTTTAATTTTATTGCTTAAATCGCATTTTCTCGGCGAGCTGAGCACTTTTTCTGAATTGTGCCGCTCCCGTCACTCTGGTTAGGTTGGCATCGAAAAAAACGCTCTCGGGTGCTTTAGAGTGCCGAGTTATTCACTGCGCATGAAGAAATTACCACCTCCAACGTTTGGTTTATGTTTAATAAGCATTTTTAATTTTATTACTTAAATCGCATTTTCTCGGTGAGCTGAGCACTTTTTCTGAATTGTGCCGCTCCCGTCACTCTGGTTAGGTTGGCATCGAAAAAAACGCTCTCGGGTGCTTTAGAGTGCCGAGTTTATTACTGCCCATTAAGAAATGACCACCTCCAACGTTTGGTTTATGTTTTATAAGCATTTTTAATTTTATTGCTTAAATCGCATTTTCTCGGCGAGCTGAGCCATTTTTCTGAATTGTGCCGCTCCCGTCACTCTGGTTAGGTTGGCATCGAAAAAAACGCTCTCGGGTGCTTTAGAGTGCCGAGTTATTCACTGCGCACGAAGAAATGACCACCTCCAACGTTTGGTTTATGTTTTATAAGCATTTTTAATTTTATTGCTTAAATCGCATTTTCTCGGCGAGCTGAGCGCTTTTTCTGAATTGTGCCGCTCCCGTCACTCTGGTTAGGTTGGCATCGAAAAAAACGCTCTCGGGTGCTTTAGAGTGCCGAGTTTATCACTGCGCATGAAGAAATGACCACCTCCAACGTTTGGTTTATGTTTTATAAGCATTTTTAATTTTATTGCTTAAATCGCATTTTCTCGGCGAGCTGAGCACTTTTTCTGAATTGTGCCGCTCCCGTCACTCTGGTTAGGTTGGCATCGAAAAAAACGCTCTCGGGTGCTTTAGAGTGCCGAGTTTATCACTGCGCATGAAGAAATGACCACCTCCAACGTTTGGTTTATGTTTTATAAGCATTTTTAATTTTATTGCTTAAATCGCATTTTCTCGGCGAGCTGAGCACTTTTTCTGAATTGTGCCGCTCCCGTCACTCTGGTTAGGTTGGCATCGAAAAAAACGCTCTCGGGTGCTTTAGAGTGCCGAGTTTATTACTGCGCATTAAGAAATGACCACCTCCAACGTTTGGTTAATTGTTTTATAAGCATTTTTAATTTTATTGCTTAAATCGCATTTTCTCGGCGAGCTGAGCACTTTTTCTGAATTGTGCCGCTCCCGTCACTCTGATTAGGTTGGCATCGAAAAAAACGCTCTCGGGTGCTTTAGAGTGCCGAGTTATTCACTGCGCATGAAGAAATGACCACCTCCAACGTTTGGTTTATATTTTATAAGCATTTTTAATTTTATTGCTTAAATCGCATTTTCTCGGCGAGCTGAGCACTTTTTCTGAATTGTGCCGCTCCCGTCACTCTGGTTAGGTTGGCATCGAAAAAAACGCTCTCGGGTGCTTTAGAGTGCCGAGTTTATCACTGCGCATGAAGAAATGACCACCTCCAACGTTTGGTTTATGTTTAATAAGCATTTTTAATTTTATTGCTTAAATCGCATTTTCTCGGCGAGCTGAGCACTTTTTCTGAATTGTGCCGCTCCTGTCACTCTGGTTAGGTTGGCATCGAAAAAAACGCTCTCGGGTGCTTTAGAGTGCCGACTTTATCACTGCGCATGAAGAAATGACCACCTCCAACGTTTGGTTTATGTTTTATAAGCATTTTTAATTTTATTGCTTAAATCGCATTTTCTCGGCGAGCTGAGCACTTTTTCTGAATTGTGCCGCTCCCGTCACTCTGGTTAGGTTGGCATCGAAAAAAACGCTCTCGGGTGCTTTAGAGTGCCGAGTTTATCACTGCGCATGTAGAAATGACCACCTCCAACGTTTGGTTTATGTTTTATAAGCATTTTTAATTTTATTGCTTAAATCGCATTTTCTCGGCGAGCTGAGCGCTTTTTCTGAATTGTGCCGCTCCCGTCACTCTGGTTAGGTTGGCATCGAAAAAAACGCTCTCGGGTGCTTTAGAGTGCCGAGTTTATTACTGCGCATTAAGAAATGACCACCTCCAACGTTTGGTTTATGTTTTATAAGTATTTTTAATTTTATTGCTTAAATCGCATTTTCTCGGCGAGCTGAGCACTTTTTCTGAATTGTGCCGCTCCCGTCACTCTGGTTAGGTTGGCATCGAAAAAAACGCTCTCGGGTGCTTTAGAGTGCCGAGTTTATCACTGCGCATGAAGAAATGACCACCTCCAACGTTTGGTTTATGTTTTATAAGCATTTTTAAATTTATTGCTTAAATCGCATTTTCTCGGCGAGCTGAGCGCTTTTTCTGAATTGTGCCGCTCCCGTCACTCTGGTTAGGTTGGCATCGAAAAAAACGCTCTCGGGTGCTTTAGAGTGCCGAGTTATTCACTGCGCATGAAGAAATGACCACCTCCAACGTTTGGTTTATGTTTTATAAGCATTTTTAGTTTTATTGCTTAAATCGCATTTTCTCGGCGAGCTGAGCACTTTTTCTGAATTGTGCCGCTCCCGTCACTCTGGTTAGGTTGGCATCGAAAAAAACGCTCTCGGGTGCTTTAGAGTGCCGACTTTATCACTGCGCATGAAGAAATGACCACCTCCAACGTTTGGTTTATGTTTTATAAGCATTTTTAATTTTATTGCTTAAATCGCATTTTCTCGGCGAGCTGAGCACTTTTTCTGAATTGTGCCGCTCCCGTCACTCTGGTTAGGTTGGCATGGAAAAAAACGCTCACGGGTGCTTTAGAGTGCCGAGTTTATTACTCCGCATTAAGAAATGACCACCTCGAACGTTTGGTTTATGTTTTATAAGCATTTTTAATTTTATTGCTTAAATCGCATTTTCTCGGCGAGCTGAGCACTTTTTCTGAATTGTGCCGCTCCCGTCACTCTGGTTAGGTTGGCATCGAAAAAAACGCTCTCGGGTGCTTTAGAGTGCCGAGTTATTCACTGCGCATGAAGAAATGACCACCTCCAACGTTTGGTTTATGTTTTATAAGCATTTTTAATTTTATTGCTTAAATCGCATTTTCTCGGCGAGCTGAGCACTTTTTCTGAATTGTGCCGCTCCCGTCACTATGGTTAGGTTGGCATCGAAAAAAACGCTCCGGGTGCTTTAGAGTGCCGAGTTTATCACTGCGCATGAAGAAATGACCACCTCCAACGTTTGGTTTATGTTTTATAAGCATTTTTAATTTTATTGCTTAAATCGCATTTTCTCGGCGAGCTGAGCGCTTTTTCTGAATTGTGCCGCTCCCGTCACTCTGGTTAGGTTGGCATCGAAAAAAACTCTCTCGGGTGCTTTAGAGTGCCGAGTTTATCACTGCGCATGAAGAAATGACCACCTCCAACGTTTGGTTTATGTTTAATAAGCATTTTTAATTTTATTGCTTAAATCGCATTTTCTCGGCGAGCTGAGCACTTTTTCTGAATTGTGCCGCTCCTGTCACTCTGGTTAGGTTGGCATCGAAAAAAACGCTCTCGGGTGCTTTAGAGTGCCGACTTTATCACTGCGCATGAAGAAATGACCACCTCCAACGTTTGGTTTATGTTTTATAAGCATTTTTAATTTTATTGCTTAAATCGCATTTTCTCGGCGAGCTGAGCACTTTTTCTGAATTGTGCCGCTCCCGTCACTCTGGTTAGGTTGGCATCGAAAAAAACGCTCACGGGTGCTTTAGAGTGCCGAGTTTATTACTGCGCATTAAGAAATGACCACCTCCAACGTTTGGTTTATGTTTTATAAGCATTTTTAATTTTATTGCTTAAATCGCATTTTCTCGGCGAGCTGAGCACTTTTTCTGAATTGTGCCGCTCCCGTCACTCTGGTTAGGTTGGCATCGAAAAAAACGCTCTCGGGTGCTTTAGAGTGCCGAGTTATTCACTGCGCATGAAGAAATGACCACCTCCAACGTTTGGTTTATGTTTTATAAGCATTTTTAATTTTATTGCTTAAATCGCATTTTCTCGGCGAGCTGAGCACTTTTTCTGAATTGTGCCGCTCCCGTCACTCTGGTTAGGTTGGCATAAAAAAAAACGCTCTCGGGTGCTTTAGAGTGCCGAGTTTATCACTGCGCATGAAGAAATGACCACCTCCAACGTTTGGTTTATGTTTTATAAGCATTTTTAATTTTATTGCTTAAATCGCATTTTCTCGGCGAGCTGAGCGCTTTTTCTGAATTGTGCCGCTCCCGTCACTCTGGTTAGGTTGGCATCGAAAAAAACGCTCTCGGGTGCTTTAGAGTGCCGAGTTTATCACTGCGCATGAAGAAATGACCACTTCCAACGTTTGGTTTATGTTTTATAAGCATTTTTAATTTTATTGCTTAAATCGCATTTTCTCGGCGAGCTGAGCACTTTTTCTGAATTGTGCCGCTCCCGTCACTCTGGTTAGGTTGGCATCGAAAAAAACGCTCTCGGGTGCTTTAGAGTGCCGAGTTTATCACTGCGCATGAAGAAATGACCACTTCCAACGTTTGGTTTATGTTTTATAAGCATTTTTAATTTTATTGCTTAAATCGCATTTTCTCGGCGAGCTGAGCACTTTTTCTGAATTGTGCCGCTCCCGTCACTCTGGTTAGGTTGGCATCGAAAAAAACGCTCTCGGGTGCTTTAGAGTGCCGAGTTATTCACTGCGCATGAAGAAATGACCACCTCCAACGTTTGGTTTATGTTTTATAAGCATTTTTAATTTTATTGCTTAAATCGCATTTTCTCGGCGAGCTGAGCACTTTTTCTGAATTGTGCCGCTCCCGTCACTCTTGTTAGGTTGGCATCGAAAAAAACGCTCTCGGGTGCTTTAGAGTGCCGAGTTTATCACTGCGCATGAAGAAATGACCACCTCCAACGTTTGGTTTATGTTTTATAAGCATTTTTAATTTTATTGCTTAAATCGCATTTTCTCGGCGAGCTGAGCGCTTTTTCTGAATTGTGCCGCTCCCGTCACTCTGCTTAGGTTGGCATCGAAAAAAACGCTCTCGGGTGCTTTAGAGTGCCGAGTTATTCACTGCGCATGAAGAAATGACCACCTCCAACGTTTGGTTTATGTTTAATAAGCATTTTTAATTTTATTGCTTAAATCGCATTGTGCCGCTCCCGTCACTCTGGTTAGGTTGGCATCGAAAAAAACGCTCTCGGGTGCTTTAGAGTGCCGAGTTATTCACTGCGCATGAAGAAATGACCACCTCCAACGTTTGGTTTATGTGTAATAAGCATTTTTAATTTTATTGCTTAAATCGCATTTTCTCGGCGAGCTGAGCACTTTTTCTGAATTGTGCCGCTCCCGTCACTCTGGTTAGGTTGGCATCGAAAAAAACGCTCTCGGGTGCTTTAGAGTGCCGAGATTATTACTGCGCATTAAGAAATGACCACCTCCAACGTTTGGTTTATGTTTTATAAGCATTTTTAATTTTATTGCTTAAATCGCATTTTCTCGGCGAGCTGAGCACTTTTTCTGAATTGTGCCGCTCCCGTCACTCTGGTTAGGTTGGCATCGAAAAAAACGCTCTCGGGTGCTTTAGAGTGCCGAGTTATTCACTGCGCACGAAGAAATGACCCCCTCCAACGTTTGGTTTATGTTTTATAAGCATTTTTAATTTTATTGCTTAAATCGCATTTTCTCGGCGAGCTGAGCGCTTTTTCTGAATTGTGCCGCTCCCGTCACTCTGGTTAGGTTGGCATCGAAAAAAACGCTCTCGGGTGCTTTAGAGTGCCGAGTTTATTACTGCGCATTAAGAAATGACCACCTCCAACGTTTGGTTTATGTTTTATAAGCATTTTTAATTTTATTGCTTAAATCGCATTTTCTCGGCGAGCTGAGCACTTTTTCTGAATTGTGCCGCTCCCGTCACTCTGGTTAGGTTGGCATCGATTAAAACGCTCTCGGGTGCTTTAGAGTGCCGAGTTTATCACTGCGCATGAAGAAATGACCACCTCCAACGTTTGGTTTATGTTTTATAAGCATTTTTAATTTTATTGCTTAAATCGCATTTTCTCGGCGAGCTGAGCGCTTTTTCTGAATTGTGCCGCTCCCGTCACTCTGGTTAGGTTGGCATCGAAAAAAACGCTCTCGGGTGCTTTAGAGTGCCGAGTTTATCACTGCGCATGAAGAAATGACCACCTCCAACGTTTGGTTTATGTTTTATAAGCATTTTTAATTTTATTGCTTAAATCGCATTTTCTCGGCGAGCTGAGCACTTTTTCTGAATTGTGCCGCTCCCGTCACTCTGGTTAGGTTGGCATCGAAAAAAACGCTCTCGGGTGCTTTAGAGTGCCGAGTTTATCACTGCGCATGAAGAAATGACCACCTCCAACGTTTGGTTTATGTTTTATAAGTATTTTTAATTTTATTGCTTAAATCGCATTTTCTCGGCGAGCTGAGCACTTTTTCTGAATTGTGCCGCTCCCGTCACTCTGGTTAGGTTGGCATCGAAAAAACGCTCTCGGGTGTTTTAGAGTGCCGAGTTTATCACTGCGCATGAAGAAATGACCACCTCCAACGTTTGGTTTATGTTTTATAAGCATTTTTAAATTTATTGCTTAAATCGCATTTTCTCGGCGAGCTGAGCGCTTTTTCTGAATTGTGCCGCTCCCGTCACTCTGGTTAGGTTGGCATCGAAAAAAACGCTCTCGGGTGCTTTAGAGTGCCGAGTTATTCACTGCGCATGAAGAAATGACCACCTCCAACGTTTGGTTTATGTTTTATAAGCATTTTTAGTTTTATTGCTTAAATCGCATTTTCTCGGCGAGCTGAGCGCTTTTTCTGAATTGTGCCGCTCCCGTCACTCTGGTTAGGTTGGCATCGAAAAAAACGCTCTCGGGTGCTTTAGAGTGCCGAGTTTATCACTGTGCATGAAGAAATGACCACCTCCAACGTTTGGTTTATGTTTTATAAGCATTTTTAAATTTATTGCTTAAATCGCATTTTCTCGGCGAGCTGAGCGCTTTTTCTGAATTGTGCCGCTCCCGTCACTCTGGTTAGGTTGGCATCGAAAAAAACGCTCTCGGGTGCTTTAGAGTGCCGAGTTATTCACTGCGCATGAAGAAATGACCACCTCCAACGTTTGGTTTATGTTTTATAAGCATTTTTAATTTTATTGCTTAAATCGCATTTTCTCGGCGAGCTGAGCGCTTTTTCTGAATTGTGCCGCTCCCGTCACTCTGGTTAGGTTGGCATCGAAAAAAACGCTCTCGGGTGCTTTAGAGTGCCGAGTTATTCACTGCGCATGAAGAAATGACCACCTCCAACGTTTGGTTTATGTTTTATAAGCATTTTTAGTTTTATTGCTTAAATCGCATTTTCTCGGCGAGCTGAGCACTTTTTCTGAATTGTGCCGCTCCCGTCACTCTGGTTAGGTTGGCATCGAAAAAAACGCTCTCGGGTGCTTTAGAGTGCCGAGTTTATCACTGCGCATGAAGAAATGACAACCTCCAACGTTTGGTTTATGTTTAATAAGCATTTTTAATTTTATTGCTTAAATCGCATTTTCTCGGCGAGCTGAGCACTTTTTCTGAATTGTGCCGCTCCCGTCACTCTGGTTAGGTTGGCATCGAAAAAAACGCTCTCGGGTGCTTTAGAGTGCCGACTTTATCACTGCGCATGAAGAAATGACCACCTCCAACGTTTGGTTTATGTTTTATAAGCATTTTTAATTTTATTGCTTAAATCGCATTTTCTCGGCGAGCTGAGCACTTTTTCTGAATTGTGCCGCTCCCGTCACTCTGGTTAGGTTGGCATGGAAAAAAACGCTCGCGGGTGTTTAGAGTGCCGAGTTTATTACTGCGCATTAAGAAATGACCACCTCGAACGTTTGGTTTATGTTTTATAAGCATTTTTAATTTTATTGCTTAAATCGCATTTTCTCGGCGAGCTGAGCACTTTTTCTGAATTGTGCCGCTCCCGTCACTCTGGTTAGGTTGGCATCGAAAAAAACGCTCTCGGGTGCTTTAGAGTGCCGAGTTATTCACTGCGCATGAAGAAATGACCACCTCCAACGTTTGGTTTATGTTTTATAAGCATTTTTAATTTTATTGCTTAAATCGCATTTTCTCGGCGAGCTGAGCACTTTTTCTGAATTGTGCCGCTCCCGTCACTCTGGTTAGGTTGGCATCGAAAAAAACGCTCCGGGTGCTTTAGAGTGCCGAGTTTATCACTGCGCATGAAGAAATGACCACCTCCAACGTTTGGTTTATGTTTTATAAGCATTTTTAATTTTATTGCTTAAATCGCATTTTCTCGGCGAGCTGAGCGCTTTTTCTGAATTGTGCCGCTCCCGTCACTCTGGTTAGGTTGGCATCGAAAAAAACGCTCTCGGGTGCTTTAGAGTGCCGAGTTATTCACTGCGCATGAAGAAATGACCACCTCCAACGTTTGGTTTATGTTTTATAAGCATTTTTAATTTTATTGCTTAAATCGCATTTTCTCGGCGAGCTGAGCGCTTTTTCTGAATTGTGCCGCTCCCGTCACTCTGGTTAGGTTGGCATCGAAAAAAACGCTCTCGGGTGCTTTAGAGTGCCGAGTTATTCACTGCGCATGAAGAAATGACCACCTCCAACGTTTGGTTTATGTTTAATAAGCATTTTTAATTTTATTGCTTAAATCGCATTTTCTCGGCGAGCTGAGCACTTTTTCTGAATTGTGCCGCTCCCGTCACTCTGGTTAGGTTGGCATCGAAAAAAACGCTCTCGGGTGCTTTAGAGTGCCGAGTTTATTACTGCGCATTAAGAAATGACCACCTCCAACGTTTGGTTTATGTTTTATAAGCATTTTTAATTTTATTGCTTAAATCGCATTTTCTCGGCGAGCTGAGCACTTTTTCTGAATTGTTTCGCTCCCGTCACTCTGGTTAGGTTGGCATCGAAAAAACGCTCTCGGGTGCTTTAGAGTGCCGAGTTATTCACTGCGCACGAAGAAATGACCACCTCCAACGTTTTATAAGCATTTTTAATTTTATTGCTTAAATCGCATTTTCTCGGCGAGCTGAGCGCTTTTTCTGAATTGTGCCGCTCCCGTCACTCTGGTTAGGTTGGCATCGAAAAAAACGCTCTCGGGTGCTTTAGAGTGCCGAGTTTATTACTGCGCATTAAGAAATGACCACCTCCAACGTTTGGTTTATGTTTTATAAGCATTTTTAATTTTATTGCTTAAATCGCATTTTCTCGGCGAGCTGAGCACTTTTTCTGAATTGTGCCGCTCCCGTCACTCTGGTTAGGTTGGCATCGAAAAAAACGCTCTCGGGTGCTTTAGAGTGCCGAGTTTATTACTGCGCATTAAGAAATGACCACCTCCAACGTTTGGTTTATGTTTTATCAGCATTTTTAATTTTATTGCTTAAATCGCATTTTCTCGGCGAGCTGAGCACTTTTTCTGAATTGTGCCGCTCCCGTCACTCTGGTTAGGTTGGCATCGAAAAAAACGCTATCGGGTGCTTTAGAGTGCCGAGTTATTCACTGCGCATGAAGAAATGACCACCTCCAACGTTTGGTTTATGTTTAATAAGCATTTTTAATTTTATTGCTTAAATCGCATTTTCTCGGCGAGCTGAGCACTTTTTCTGAATTGTGCCGCTCCCGTCACTCTGGTTAGGTTGGCATCGAAAAAAACGCTCTCGGGTGCTTTAGAGTGCCGAGTTTATTACTGCGCATTAAGAAATGACCACCTCCAACGTTTGGTTTATGTTTTATAAGTATTTTTAATTTTATTGATTAAATCGCATTTTCTCGGCGAGCTGAGCACTTTTTCTGAATTGTGCCGCTCCCGTCACTCTGGTTAGGTTGGCATCGAAAAAAACGCTCTCGGGTGCTTTAGAGTGCCGAGTTTATCACTGCGCATGAAGAAATGACCACCTCCAACGTTTGGTTTATGTTTTATAAGCATTTTTAATTTTATTGCTTAAATCGCATTTTCTCGGCGAGCTGAGCGCTTTTTCTGAATTGTGCCGCTCCCGTCACTCTGGTTAGGTTGGCATCGAAAAAAACGCTCTCGGGTGCTTTAGAGTGCCGAGTTTATCACTGCGCATGAAGAAATGACCACCTCCAACGTTTGGTTTATGTTTTATAAGCATTTTTAATTTTATTGCTTAAATCGCATTTTCTCGGCGAGCTGAGCACTTTTTCTGAATTGTGCCGCTCCCGTCACTCTGGTTAGGTTGGCATCGAAAAAAACTCTCTCGGGTGCTTTAGAGTGCCGAGTTTATCACTGCGCATGAAGAAATGACCACCTCCAACGTTTGGTTTATGTTTTATAAGCATTTTTAAATTTATTGCTTAAATCGCATTTTCTCGGCGAGCTGAGCGCTTTTTCTGAATTGTGCCGCTCCCGTCACTCTGGTTAGGTTGGCATCGAAAAAAACGCTCTCGGGTGCTTTAGAGTGCCGAGTTATTCACAGCGCATGAAGAAATGACCACCTCCAACGTTTGGTTTATGTTTTATAAGCATTTTTAGTTTTATTGCTTAAATCGCATTTTCTCGGTGAGCTGAGCACTTTTTCTGAATTGTGCCGCTCCCGTCACTCTGGTTAGGTTGGCATCGAAAAAAACGCTCTCGGGTGCTTTAGAGTGCCGAGTTTATCACTGCGCATGAAGAAATGACCACCTCCAACGTTTGGTTTATGTTTTATAAGCATTTTTAATTTTATTGCTTAAATCGCATTTTCTCGGCGAGCTGAGCGCTTTTTCTGAATTGTGCCGCTCCCGTCACTCTGGTTAGGTTGGCATCGAAAAAAACGCTCTCGGGTGCTTTAGAGTGCCGAGTTTATCACTGCGCATGAAGAAATGACCACCTCCAACGTTTGGTATATGTTTTATAAGCATTTTTAATTTTATTGCTTAAATCGCATTTTCTCGGCGAGCTGAGCGCTTTTTCTGAATTGTGCCGCTCCCGTTACTCTGGTTAGGTTGGCATCGAAAAAAACGCTCTCGGGTGCTTTAGAGTGCCGAGTTTATCACTGCGCATGAAGAAATGACCACTTCCAACGTTTGGTTTATGTTTTATAAGCATTTTTAATTTTATTGCTTAAATCGCATTTTCTCGGCGAGCTGAGCACTTTTTCTGAATTGTGCCGCTCCCGTCACTCTGGTTAGGTTGGCATCGAAAAAAACGCTCTCGGGTGCTTTAGAGTGCCGAGTTATTCACTGCGCATGAAGAAATGACCACCTCCAACGTTTGGTTTATGTTTTATAAGCATTTTTAATTTTATTGCTTAAATCGCATTTTCTCGGGGAGCTGAGCACTTTTTCTGAATTGTGCCGCTCCCGTCACTCTGGTTAGGTTGGCATCGAAAAAAACGCTCTCGGGTGCTTTAGAGTGCCGAGTTTATCACTGCGCATGAAGAAATGACCACCTCCAACGTTTGGTTTATGTTTAATAAGCATTTTTAATTTTATTGCTTAAATCGCATTTTCTCGGCGAGCTGAGCGCTTTTTCTGAATTGTGCCGCTCCCGTCACTCTGGTTAGGTTGGCATCGAAAAAAACGCTCTCGGGTGCTTTAGAGTGCCGAGTTATTCACTGCGCATGAAGAAATGACCACCTCCAACGTTTGGTTTATGTTTAATAAGCATTTTTAATTTTATTGCTTAAATCGCATTGTGCCGCTCCCGTCACTCTGGTTAGGTTGGCATCGAAAAAAACGCTCTCGGGTGCTTTAGAGTGCCGAGTTATTCACTGCGCATGAAGAAATGACCACCTCCAACGTTTGGTTTATGTTTAATAAGCATTTTTAATGTTATTGCTTAAATCGCATTTTCTCGGCGAGCTGAGCACTTTTTCTGAATTGTGCCGCTCCCGTCACTCTGGTTAGGTTGGCATCGAAAAAAACGCTCTCGGATGCTTTAGAGTGCCGAGATTATTACTGCGCATTAAGAAATGACCACCTCCAACGTTTGGTTTATGTTTTATAAGCATTTTTAATTTTATTGCTTGAATCGCATTTTCTCGGCGAGCTGAGCACTTTTTCTGAATTGTGCCGCTCCCGTCACTCTGGTTAGGTTGGCATCGAAAAAAACGCTCTCGGGTGCTTTAGAGTGCCGAGTTATTCACTGCGCACGAAGAAATGACCACCTCCAACGTTTGGTTTATGTTTTATAAGCATTTTTAATTTTATTGCTTAAATCGCATTTTCTCGGCGAGCTGAGCGCTTTTTCTGAATTGTGCCGCTCCCGTCACTCTGGTTAGGTTGGCATCGAAAAAAACGCTCTCGGGTGCTTTAGAGTGCCGAGTTTATTACTGCGCATGAAGAAATGACCACCTCCAACGTTTGGTTTATGTTTTATAAGCATTTGTAATTTTATTGCTTAAATCGCATTTTCTCGGCGAGCTGAGCGCTTTTTCTGAATTGTGCCGCTCCCGTCACTCTGGTTAGGTTGGCATCGAAAAAAACGCTCTCGGTGCTTTAGAGTGCCGAGTTTATCACTGCGCATGAAGAAATGACCACCTCCAACGTTTGGTTTATGTTTTATAAGCATTTTTAATTTTATTGCTTAAATCGCATTTTCTCGGCGAGCTGAGCACTTTTTCTGAATTGTGCCGCTCCCGTCACTCTGGTTAGGTTGGCATCGAAAAAAACGCTCTCGGGTGCTTTAGAGTGCCGAGTTATTCACTGCGCATGAAGAAATGACCACCTCCAACGTTTGGTTTATGTTTTATAAGCATTTTTAATTTTATTGCTTAAATCGCATTTTCTCGGCGAGCTGAGCACTTTTTCTGAATTGTGCCGCTCCCGTCACTCTGGTTAGGTTGGCATCGAAAAAAACGCTCTCGGGTGCTTTAGAGTGCCGAGTTATTCACTGCGCATGAAGAAATGACCACCTCCAACGTTTGGTTTATGTTTTATAAGCATTTTTAATTTTATTGCTTAAATCGCATTTTCTCGGCGAGCTGAGCACTTTTTCTGAATTGTGCCGCTCCCGTCACTCTGGTTAGGTTGGCATCGAAAAAAACGCTCTCGGGTGCTTTAGAGTGCCGAGTTTATTACTGCGCATTAAGAAATGACCACCTCCAACGTTTGGTTTATGTTTTATAAGCATTTTTAATTTTATTGCTTAAATCGCATTTTCTCGGCGAGCTGAGCACTTTTTCTGAATTGTGCCGCTCCCGTCACTCTGGTTAGGTTGGCATCGAAAAAAACGCTCTCGGGTGCTTTAGAGTGCCGAGTTATTCACTGCGCATGAAGAAATGACCACCTCCAACGTTTGGTTTATGTTTTATAAGCATTTTTTATTTTATTGCTTAAATCGCATTTTCTCGGCGAGCTGAGCACTTTTTCTGAATTGTGCCGCTCCCGTCACTCTGGTTAGGTTGGCATCGAAAAAAACGCTCTCGGGTGCTTTAGAGTGCCGAGTTATTCACTGCGCATGAAGAAATGACCACCTCCAACGTTTGGTTTATGTTTAATAAGCATTTTTAATTTTATTGCTTGAATCGCATTTTCTCGGCGAGCTGAGCACTTTTTCTGAATTGTGCCGCTCCCGTCACTCTGGTTAGGTTGGCATCGAAAAAAACGCTCTCGGGTGCTTTAGAGTGCCGAGTTTATCACTGCGCATGAAGAAATGACCACCTCCAACGTTTGGTTTATGTTTTATAAGCATTTTTAATTTTATTGCTTAAATCGCATTTTCTCGGCGATCTGAGCGCTTTTTCTGAATTGTGCCGCTCCCGTCACTCTGGTTAGGTTGGCATCGAAAAAAACGCTCTCGGGTGCTTTAGAGTGCCGAGTTTATCACTGCGCATGAAGAAATGACCACCTCCAACGTTTGGTTTATGTTTTATAAGCATTTTTAATTTTATTGCTTAAATCGCATTTTCTCGGCGAGCTGAGCACTTTCTCTGAATTGTGCCGCTCCCGTCACTCTGGTTAGGTTGGCATCGAAAAAAACGCTCTCGGGTGCTTTAGAGTGCCGAGTTTATCACTGCGCATGAAGAAATGACCACCTCCAACGTTTGGTTTATGTTTTATAAGCATTTTTAAATTTATTGCTTAAATCGCATTTTCTCGGCGAGCTGAGCGCTTTTTCTGAATTGTGCCGCTCCCGTCACTCTGGTTAGGTTGGCATCGAAAAAAACGCTCTCGGGTGCTTTAGAGTGCCGAGTTATTCACTGCGCATGAAGAAATGACCACCTCCAACGTTTGGTTTATGTTTTATAAGCATTTTTAATTTTATTGCTTAAATCGCATTTTCTCGGCGAGCTGAGCGCTTTTTCTGAATTGTGCCGCTCCCGTCACTCTGGTTAGGTTGGCATCGAAAAAAAACGCTCTCGGGTGCTTTAGAGTGCCGAGTTTATCACTGCGCATGAAGAAATGACCACCTCCAACGTTTGGTTTATGTTTTATAAGCATTTTTAATTTTATTGCTTAAATCGCATTTTCTCGGCGAGCTGAGCGCTTTTTCTGAATTGTGCCGCTCCCGTAACTCTGGTTAGGTTGGCATCGAAAAAAACGCTCTCGGGTGCTTTAGAGTGCCGAGTTTATCACTGCGCATGAAGAAATGACCACTTCCAACGTTTGGTTTATGTTTTATAAGCATTTTTAATTTTATTGCTTAAATCGCATTTTCTCGGCGAGCTGAGCACTTTTTCTGAATTGTGCCGCTCCCGTCACTCTGGTTAGGTTGGCATCGAAAAAAAACGCTCTCGGGTGCTTTAGAGTGCCGAGTTTATTACTGCGCATTAAGAAATGACCACCTCCAACGTTTGGTTTATGTTTTATAAGCATTTTTAATTTTATTGCTTAAATCGCATTTTCTCGGCGAGCTGAGCACTTTTTCTGAATTGTGCCGCTCCCGTCACTCTGGTTAGGTTGGCATCGAAAAAAACGCACTCGGGTGCTTTAGAGTGCCGAGTTATTCACTGCGCATGAAGAAATGACCACCTCCAACGTTTGGTTTATGTTTTATAAGCATTTTTAATTTTATTGCTTAAATCGCATTTTCTCGGCGAGCTGAGCACTTTTTCTGAATTGTGCCGCTCCCGTCACTCTGGTTAGGTTGGCATCGAAAAAAACGCTCTCGGGTGCTTTAGAGTGCCGAGTTTATCACTGCGCATGAAGAAATGACCACCTCCAACGTTTGGTTTATGTTTTATAAGCATTTTTAATTTTATTGCTTAAATCGCATTTTCTCGGCGAGCTGAGCGCTTTTTCTGAATTGTGCCGCTCCCGTCACTCTGGTTAGGTTGGCATCGAAAAAAACGCTCTCGGGTGCTTTAGAGTGCCGAGTTTATTACTGCGCATTAAGAAATGACCACCTCCAACGTTTGGTTTATGTTTTATAAGTATTTTTAATTTTATTGCTTAAATCGCATTTTCTCGGCGAGCTGAGCACTTTTTCTGAATTGTGCCGCTCCCGTCACTCTGGTTAGGTTGGCATCGAAAAAAACGCTCTCGGGTTCTTTAGAGTGCCGAGTTTATCACTGCGCATGAAGAAATGACCACCTCCAACGTTTGGTTTATGTTTTATAAGCATTTTTAAATTTATTGCTTAAATCGCATTTTCTCGGCGAGCTGAGCGCTTTTTCTGAATTGTGCCGCCCCCGTCACTCTGGTTAGGTTGGCATCGAAAAAATCGCTCTCGGGTGCTTTAGAGTGCCGAGTTATTCACTGCGCATGAAGAAATGACCACCTCCAACGTTTGGTTTATGTTTTATAAGCATTTTTAGTTTTATTGCTTAAATCGCATTTTCTCGGCGAGCTGAGCACTTTTTCTGAATTGTGCCGCTCCCGTCACTCTGGTTAGGTTGGCATCGAAAAAAACGCTCTCGGGTGCTTTAGAGTGCCGAGTTTATCACTGCGCATGAAGAAATGACCACCTCCAACGTTTGGTTTATGTTTAATAAGCATTTTTAATTTTATTGCTTAAATCGCATTTTCTCGGCGAGCTGAGCACTTTTTCTGAATTGTGCCGCTCCCGTCACTCTGGTTAGGTTGGCATCGAAAAAAACGCTCTCGGGTGCTTTAGAGTGCCGACTTTATCACTGCGCATGAAGAAATGACCACCTCCAACGTTTGGTTTATGTTTTATAAGCATTTTTAATTTTATTGCTTAAATCGCATTTTCTCGGCGAGCTGAGCACTTTTTCTGAATTGTGCCGCTCCCGTCACTCTGGTTAGGTTGGCATGGAAAAAAACGCTCACGGGTGCTTTAGAGTGCCGAGTTTATTACTGCGCATTAAGAAATGACCACCTCGAACGTTTGGTTTATGTTTTATAAGCATTTTTAATTTTATTGCTTAAATCGCATTTTCTCGGCGAGCTGAGCACTTTTTCTGAATTGTGCCGCTCCCGTCACTCTGGTTAGGTTGGCATCGAAAAAAACGCTCTCGGGTGCTTTAGAGTGCCGAGTTATTCACTGCGCATGAAGAAATGACCACCTCCAACGTTTGGTTTATGTTTTATAAGCATTTTTAATTTTATTGCTTAAATCGCATTTTCTCGGCGAGCTGAGCACTTTTTCTGAATTGTGCCGCTCCCGTCACTCTGGTTAGGTTGGCATCGAAAAAAACGCTCCGGGTGCTTTAGAGTGCCGAGTTTATCACTGCGCATGAAGAAATGACCACCTCCAACGTTTGGTTTATGTTTTATAAGCATTTTTAATTTTATTGCTTAAATCGCATTTTCTCGGCGAGCTGAGCGCTTTTTCTGAATTGTGCCGCTCCCGTCACTCTGGTTAGGTTGGCATCGAAAAAAACGCTCTCGGGTGCTTTAGAGTGCCGAGTTTATCACTGCGCATGAAGAAATGACCACCTCCAACGTTTGGTTTATGTTTTATAAGCATTTTTAATTTTATTGCTTAAATCGCATTTTCTCGGCGAGCTGAGCGCTTTTTCTGAATTGTGCCGCTCCCGTAACTCTGGTTAGGTTGGCATCGAAAAAAACGCTCTCGGGTGCTTTAGAGTGCCGAGTTTATCACTGCGCATGAAGAAATGACCACTTCCAACGTTTGGTTTATGTTTTATAAGCATTTTTAATTTTATTGCTTAAATCGCATTTTCTCGGCGAGCTGAGCACTTTTTCTGAATTGTGCCGCTCCCGTCACTCTGGTTAGGTTGGCATCGAAAAAAACGCTCTCGGGTGCTTTAGAGTGCCGAGTTTATTACTGCGCATTAAGAAATGACCACCTCCAACGTTTGGTTTATGTTTTATAAGCATTTTTAATTTTATTGCTTAAATCGCATTTTCTCGGCGAGCTGAGCACTTTTTCTGAATTGTGCCGCTCCCGTCACTCTGGTTAGGTTGGCATCGAAAAAAACGCTCTCGGGTGCTTTAGAGTGCCGAGTTATTCACTGCGCATGAAGAAATGACCACCTCCAACGTTTGGTTTATGTTTTATAAGCATTTTTAATTTTATTGCTTAAATCGCATTGTCTCGGCGAGCTGAGCACTTTTTCTGAATTGTGCCGCTCCCGTCACTCTGGTTAGGTTGGCATCGAAAAAAACGCTCTCGGGTGCTTTAGAGTGCCGAGTTTATCACTGCGCATGAAGAAATGACCACCTCCAACGTTTGGTTTATGTTTAATAAGCATTTTTAATTTTATTGCTTAAATCGCATTTTCTCGGCGAGCTGAGCACTTTTTCTGAATTGTGCCGCTCCCGTCACTCTGGTTAGGTTGGCATCGAAAAAAACGCTCTCGGGTGCTTTAGAGTGCCGACTTTATCACTGCGCATGAAGAAATGACCACCTCCAACGTTTGGTTTATGTTTTATAAGCATTTTTAATTATATTGCTTAAATCGCATTTTCTCGGCGAGCTGAGCACTTTTTCTGAATTGTGCCGCTCCCGTCACTCTGGTTAGGTTGGCATCGAAAAAAACGCTCACGGTTGCTTTAGAGTGCCGAGTTTATTACTGCGCATTAAGAAATGACCACCTCCAACGTTTGGTTTATGTTTTATAAGCATTTTTAATTTTATTGCTTAAATCGCATTTTCTCGGCGAGCTGAGCGCTTTTTCTGAATTGTGCCGCTCCCGTCACTCTGGTTAGGTTGGCATCGAAAAAAACGCTCTCGGGTGCTTTAGAGTGCCGAGTTTATCACTGCGCATGAAGAAATGACCACCTCCAACGTTTGGTTTATGTTTTATAAGCATTTTTAAATTTATTGCTTAAATCGCATTTTCTCGGCGAGCTGAGCGCTTTTTCTGAATTGTGCCGCTCCCGTAACTCTGGTTAGGTTGGCATCGAAAAAAACGCTCTCGGGTGCTTTAGAGTGCCGAGTTTATCACTGCGCATGAAGAAATGACCACCTCCAACGTTTGGTTTATGTTTAATAAGCATTTTTAATTTTATTGCTTAAATCGCATTTTCTCGGCGAGCTGAGCACTTTTTCTGAATTGTGCCGCTCCCGTCACTCTGGTTAGGTTGGCATCGAAAAAAACGCTCTCGGGTGCTTTAGAGTGCCGACTTTATCACTGCGCATGAAGAAATGACCACCTCCGACGTTTGGTTTATGTTTTATAAGCATTTTTAATTTTATTGCTTAAATCGCATTTTCTCGGCGAGCTGAGCGCTTTTTCTGAATTGTGCCGCTCCCGTAACTCTGGTTAGGTTGGCATCGAAAAAAACGCTCTCGGGTGCTTTAGAGTGCCGAGTTTATCACTGCGCATGAAGAAATTACCACTTCCAACGTTTGGTTTATGTTTTATAAGCATTTTTAATTTTATTGCTTAAATCGCATTTTCTCGGCGAGCTGAGCACTTTTTCTGAATTGTGCCGCTCCCGTCACTCTGGTTAGGTTGGCATCGAAAAAAACGCTCTCGGGTGCTTTAGAGTGCCGAGTTTATTACTGCGCATTAAGAAATGACCACCTCCAACGTTTGGTTTATGTTTTATAAGCATTTTTAATTTTATTGCTTAATTCGCATTTTCTCGGCGAGCTGAGCACTTTTTCTGAATTGTGCCGCTCCCGTCACTCTGGTTAGGTTGGCATCGAAAAAAACGCTCTCGGGTGCTTTAGAGTGCCGAGTTATTCACTGCGCACGAAGAAATGACCACCTCCAACGTTTGGTTTATGTTTTATAAGCATTTTTAATTTTATTGCTTAAATCGCATTTTCTCGGCGAGCTGAGCGCTTTTTCTGAATTGTGCCGCTCCCGTCACTCTGGTTAGGTTGGCATCGAAAAAAACGCTCTCGGGTGCTTTAGAGTGCCGAGTTTATTACTGCGCATTAAGAAATGACCACCTCCAACGTTTGGTTTATGTTTTATAAGCATTTTTAATTTTATTGCTTAAATCGCATTTTCTCGGCGAGCTGAGCACTTTTTCTGAATTGTGCCGCTCCCGTCACTCTGGTTAGGTTGGCATCGAAAAAAACGCTCTCGGGTGCTTTAGAGTGCCGAGTTTATTACTGCGCATTAAGAAATGACCACCTCCAACGTTTGGTTTATGTTTTATAAGCATTTTTAATTTTATTGCTTAAATCGCATTTTCTCGGCGAGCTGAGCACTTTTTCTGAATTGTGCCGCTCCCGTAACTCTGGTTAGGTTGGCATCGAAAAAAAACGCTATCGGGTGCTTTAGAGTGCCGAGTTATTCACTGCGCATGAAGAAATGACCACCTCCAACGTTTGGTTTATGTTTAATAAGCATTTTTAATTTTATTGCTTAAATCGCATTTTCTCGGCGAGCTGAGCACTTTTTCTGAATTGTGCCGCTCCCGTCACTCTGGTTAGGTTGGCATCGAAAAAAACGCTCTCGGGTGCTTTAGAGTGCCGAGTTTATTACTGCGCATTAAGAAATGACCACCTCCAACGTTTGGTTTATGTTTTATAAGCATTTTTAATTTTATTGCTTAAATCGCATTTTCTCGGCGAGCTGAGCACTTTTTCTGAATTGTGCCGCTCCCGTCACTCTGGTTAGGTTGGCATCGAAAAAAACGCTCTCGGGTGCTTTAGAGTGCCGAGTTATTCACTGCGCATGAAGAAATGACCACCTCCAACGTTTGGTTTATGTTTTATAAGCATTTTTAATTTTATTGCTTAAATCGCATTTTCTCGGCGAGCTGAGCGCTTTTTCTGAATTGTGCCGCTCCCGTCACTCTGGTTAGGTTGGCATCGAAAAAAACGCTCTCGGGTGCTTTAGAGTGCCGAGTTTATCACTGCGCATGAAGAAATGACCACCTCCAACGTTTGGTTTATGTTTTATAAGCATTTTTAATTTTATTGCTTAAATCGCATTTTCTCGGCGAGCTGAGCACTTTTTCTGAATTGTGCCGCTCCCGTCACTCTGGTTAGGTTGGCATCGAAAAAAACGCTCTCGGGTGCTTTAGAGTGCCGAGTTTATTACTGCGCATTAAGAAATGACCACCTCCAACGTTTGGTTTATGTTTTATAAGCATTTTTAATTTTATTGCTTAAATCGCATTTTCTCGGCGAGCTGAGCACTTTTTCTGAATTGTGCCGCCCCCGTCACTCTGGTTAGGTTGGCATCGAAAAAAACGCTCTCGGGTGCTTTAGAGTGCCGAGTTATTCACTGCGCATGAAGAAATGACCACCTCCAACGTTTGGTTTATGTTTTATAAGCATTTTTAATTTTATTGCTTAAATCGCATTTTCTCGGCGAGCTGAGCACTTTTTCTGAATTGTGCCGCTCCCGTCACTCTGGTTAGGTTGGCATCGAAAAAAACGCTCTCGGGTGCTTTAGAGTGCCGAGTTATTCACTGCGCATGAAGAAATGACCACCTCCAACGTCTGGTTTATGTTTAATAAGCATTTTTAATTTTATTGCTTGAATCGCATTTTCTCGGCGAGCTGAGCACTTTTTCTGAATTGTGCCGCTCCCGTCACTCTGGTTAGGTTGGCATCGAAAAAAACGCTCTCGGGTGCTTTAAAGTGCCGAGTTATTCACTGCGCATGAAGAAATGTCCACCTCCAACGTTTGGTTTATGTTTAATAAGCATTTTTAGTTTTATTGCTTAAATCGCATTTTCTCGGCGAGCTGAGCACTTTTTCTGAATTGTGCCGCTCCCGTCACTCTGGTTAGGTTGGAATCGAAAAAAACGCTCTCGGGTGCTTTAGAGTGCCGAGTTTATTACTGCGCATTAAGAAATGACCACCTCCAACGTTTGGTTTATGTTTTATAAGCATTTTTAATTTTATTGCTTAAATCGCATTTTCTCGGCGAGCTGAGCACTTTTTCTGAATTGTGCCGCTCCCGTCACTCTGGTTAGGTCGGCATCGAAAAAAACGCTCTCGGGTGCTTTAGAGTGCCGAGTTATTCACTGCGCATGAAGAAATGACCACCTCCAACGTTTGGTTTATGTTTTATAAGCATTTTTAATTTTATTGCTTAAATCGCATTTTCTCGGCGAGCTGAGCACTTTTTCTGAATTGTGCCGCTCCCGTCACTCTGGTTAGGTTGGAATCGAAAAAAACGCTCTCGGGTGCTTCAGAGTGCCGAGTTTATCACTGCGCATGAAGAAATGACCACCTCCAACGTTTGGTTTATGTTTTATAAGCATTTTTAATTTTATTGCTTAAATCGCATTTTCTCGGCGAGCTGAGCGCTTTTTCTGAATTGTGCCGCTCCCGTAACTCTGGTTAGGTTGGCATCGAAAAAAACGCTCTCGGGTGCTTTAGAGTGCCGAGTTTATCACTGCGCATGAAGAAATGACCACTTCCAACGTTTGGTTTATGTTTTATAAGCATTTTTAATTTTATTGCTTCAATCGCATTTTCTCGGCGAGCTGAGCACTTTTTCTGAATTGTGCCGCTCCCGTCACTCTGGTTAGGTTGGCATCGAAAAAAACGCTCTCGGGTGCTTTAGAGTGCCGAGTTTATCACTGCGCATGAAGAAATGACCACCTCCAACGTTTGGTTTATGTTTTATAAGCATTTTTAATTTTATTGCTTAAATCGCATTTTCTCGGCGAGCTGAGCGCTTTTTCTGAATTGTGCCGCTCCCGTCACTCTGGTTAGGTTGGCATCGAAAAAAACGCTCTCGGGTGCTTCAGAGTGCCGAGTTATTCACTGCGCATGAAGAAATGACCACCTCCAACGTTTGGTTTATGTTTAATAAGCATTTTTAATTTTATTGCT
The DNA here is from genome assembly GCF_033458585.1 of Syngnathus typhle. Lineage (NCBI taxonomy): Eukaryota > Metazoa > Chordata > Actinopteri > Syngnathiformes > Syngnathidae > Syngnathus > Syngnathus typhle. The sequence continues at coordinate 15,196,746 of NC_083747.1, read as the reverse complement.
TAAATCGCATTTTCTCGGCGAGCTGAGCGCTTTTTCTGAATTGTGCCGCTCCCGTCACTCTGGTTAGGTTGGCATCGAAAAAAACGCTCTCGGGTGCTTTAGAGTGCCGAGTTATTCACTGCGCATGAAGAAATGACCACCTCCAACGTTTGGTTTATGTTTAATAAGCATTTTTAATTTTATTGCTTAAATCGCATTTTCTCGGCGAGCTGAGCGCTTTTTCTGAATTGTCCCGCTCCCGTCACTCTGGTTAGGTTGGCATCGAAAAAAACGCTCTCGGGTGCTTTAGAGTGCCGAGTTTATCACTGCGCATTAAGAAATGACCACCTCCAACGTTTGGTTTATGTTTTATAAGCATTTTTAATTTTATTGCTTAAATCGCATTTTCTCGGCGAGCTGAGCACTTTTTCTGAATTGTGCCGCTCCCGTCACTCTGGTTAGGTTGGCATCGAAAAAAACGCTCTCGGGTGCTTTAGAGTGCCGACTTTATCACTGCGCATGAAGAAATGACCACCTCCAACGTTTGGTTTATGTTTTATAAGCATTTTTAATTTTATTGCTTAAATCGCATTTTCTCGGCGAGCTGAGCACTTTTTCTGAATTGTGCCGCTCCCGTCACTCTGGTTAGGTTGGCATCGAAAAAAACGCTCACGGGTGCTTTAGAGTGCCGAGTTTATTACTGCGCATTAAGAAATGACCACCTCCAACGTTTGGTTTATGTTTTATAAGCATTTTTAATTTTATTGCTTAAATCGCATTTTCTCGGCGAGCTGAGCACTTTTTCTGAATTGTGCCGCTCCCGTCACTCTGGTTAGGTTGGCATCGAAAAAAACGCTCTCGGGTGCTTTAGAGTGCCGAGTTATTCACTGCGCATGAAGAAATGACCACCTCCAACGTTTGGTTTATGTTTTATAAGCATTTTTAATTTTATTGCTTAAATCGCATTTTCTCGGCGAGCTGAGCACTTTTTCTGAATTGTGCCGCTCCCGTCACTCTGGTTAGGTTGGCATCGAACAAAACGCTCTCGGGTGCTTTAGAGTGCCGAGTTATTCACTGCGCACGAAGAAATGACCACCTTCAACGTTTGGTTTATGTTTTATAAGCATTTTTAATTTTTTTGCTTAAATCGCATTTTCTCGGCGAGCTGAGCGCTTTTTCTGAATTGTGCCGCTCCCGTCACTCTGGTTAGGTTGGCATCGAAAAAAACGCTCTCGGGTGCTTTAGAGTGCCGAGTTTATTACTGGGCATTAAGAAATGACCACCTTCAACGTTTGGTTTATGTTTTATAAGCATTTTTAATTTTATTGCTCAAATCGCATTTTCTCGGCGAGCTGAGCGCTTTTTCTGAATTGTGCCGCTCCCGTCACTCTGGTTAGGTTGGCATCGAAAAAAACGCTCTCGGGTGCTTTAGAGTGCCGAGTTATTCACTGCGCATGAAGAAATGACCACCTCCAACGTTTGGTTTATGTTTAATAAGTATTTTTAATTTTATTGCTTAAATCGCATTTTCTCGGCGAGCTGAGCACTTTTTCTGAATTGTGCCGCTCCCGTCACTCTGGTTAGGTTGGCATCGAAAAAAACGCTCTCGGGTGCTTTAGAGTGCCGAGTTATTCACTGCGCATGAAGAAATGACCACCTCCAACGTTTGGTTTATGTTTAATAAGCATTTTTAATTTTATTGCTTAAATCGCATTTTCTCGGCGAGCTGAGCACTTTTTCTGAATTGTGCCGCTCCCGTCACTCTGGTTAGGTTGGCATCGAACAAAACGCTCTCGGGTGCTTTAGAGTGCCGAGTTATTCACTGCGCACGAAGAAATGACCACCTTCAACGTTTGGTTTATGTTTTATAAGCATTTTTAATTTTTTGGCTTAAATCGCATTTTCTCGGCGAGCTGAGCGCTTTTTCTGAATTGTGCCGCTCCCGTCACTCTGGTTAGGTTGGCATCGAAAAAAACGCTCTCGGGTGCTTTAGAGTGCCGAGTTTATTACTGGGCATTAAGAAATGACCACCTCCAACGTTTGGTTTATGTTTTATAAGCATTTTTAATTTTATTGCTTAAATCGCATTTTCTCGGCGAGCTGAGCGCTTTTTCTGAATTGTGCCGCTCCCGTCACTCTGGTTAGGTTGGCATCGAAAAAAACGCTCTCGGGTGCTTTAGAGTGCCGAGTTATTCACTGCGCATGAAGAAATGACCACCTCCAACGTTTGGTTTATGTTTAATAAGTATTTTTAATTTTATTGCTTAAATCGCATTTTCTCGGCGAGCTGAGCACTTTTTCTGAATTGTGCCGCTCCCGTCACTCTGGTTAGGTTGGTATCGAAAAAAACGCTCTCGGGTGCTTTAGAGTGCCGAGTTATTCACTGCGCATGAAGAAATGACCACCTCCAACGTTTGGTTTATGTTTAATAAGCATTTTTAATTTTATTGCTTAAATCGCATTTTCTCGGCGAGCTGAGCACTTTTTCTGAATTGTGCCGCTCCCGTCACTCTGGTTAGGTTGGCATCGAAAAAAACGCTCTCGGGTGCTTTAGAGTGCCGAGTTTATTACTGCGCATTAAGAAATGACCACCTCCAACGTTTGGTTTATGTTTTATAAGCATTTTTAATTTTATTGCTTAAATCGCATTTTCTCGGCGAGCTGAGCACTTTTTCTGAATTGTGCCGCTCCCGTCACTCTGGTTAGGTCGGCATCGAAAAAAACGCTCTCGGGTGCTTTAGAGTGCCGAGTTTATTACTGCGCATTAAGAAATGACCACCTCCGACGTTTGGTTTATGTTTTATAAGCATTTTTAATTTTATTGCTTAAATCGCATTTTCTCGGCGAGCTGAGCACTTTTTCTGAATTGTGCCGCTCCCGTCACTCTGGTTAGGTTGGAATCGAAAAAAACGCTCTCGGGTGCTTCAGAGTGCCGAGTTTATCACTGCGCATGAAGAAATGACCACCTCCAACGTTTGGTTTATGTTTTATAAGCATTTTTAATTTTATTGCTTAAATCGCATTTTCTCGGCGAGCTGAGCGCTTTTTCTGAATTGTGCCGCTCCCGTAACTCTGGTTAGGTTGGCATCGAAAAAAACGCTCTCGGGTGCTTTAGAGTGCCGAGTTTATCACTGCGCATGAAGAAATGACCACTTCCAACGTTTGGTTTATGTTTTATAAGCATTTTTAATTTTATTGCTTCAATCGCATTTTCTCGGCGAGCTGAGCACTTTTTCTGAATTGTGCCGCTCCCGTCACTCTGGTTAGGTTGGCATCGAAAAAAACGCTCTCGGGTGCTTTAGAGTGCCGAGTTTATCACTGCGCATGAAGAAATGACCACCTCCAACGTTTGGTTTATGTTTTATAAGCATTTTTAATTTTATTGCTTAAATCGCATTTTCTCGGCGAGCTGAGCGCTTTTTCTGAATTGTGCCGCTCCCGTCACTCTGGTTAGGTTGGCATCGAAAAAAACGCTCTCGGGTGCTTCAGAGTGCCGAGTTATTCACTGCGCATGAAGAAATGACCACCTCCAACGTTTGGTTTATGTTTAATAAGCATTTTTAATTTTATTGCTTAAATCGCATTTTCTCGGCGAGCTGAGCGCTTTTTCTGAATTGTGCCGCTCCCGTCACTCTGGTTAGGTTGGCATCGAAAAAAACGCTCTCGGGTGCTTTAGAGTGCCGAGTTATTCACTGCGCATGAAGAAATGACCACCTCCAACGTTTGGTTTATGTTTAATAAGCATTTTTAATTTTATTGCTTAAATCGCATTTTCTCGGCGAGCTGAGCGCTTTTTCTGAATTGTCCCGCTCCCGTCACTCTGGTTAGGTTGGCATCGAAAAAAACGCTCTCGGGTGCTTTAGAGTGCCGAGTTTATCACTGCGCATTAAGAAATGACCACCTCCAACGTTTGGTTTATGTTTTATAAGCATTTTTAATTTTATTGCTTAAATCGCATTTTCTCGGCGAGCTGAGCACTTTTTCTGAATTGTGCCGCTCCCGTCACTCTGGTTAGGTTGGCATCGAAAAAAACGCTCTCGGGTGCTTTAGAGTGCCGAGTTATTCACTGCGCATGAAGAAATGACCACCTCCAACGTTTGGTTTATGTTTTATAAGCATTTTTAATTTTATTGCTTAAATCGCATTTTCTCGGCGAGCTGAGCACTTTTTCTGAATTGTGCCGCTCCCGTCACTCTGGTTAGGTTGGCATCGAAAAAAACGCTCTCGGGTGCTTTAGAGTGCCGAGTTTATCACTGCGCATGAAGAAATGACCACCTCCAACGTTTGGTTTATGTTTTATAAGCATTTTTAATTGTATTGCTTAAATCGCATTTTCTCGGCGAGCTGAGCGCTTTTTCTGAATTGTGCCGCTCCCGTCACTCTGGTTAGGTTGGCATCGAAAAAAACGCTCTCGGGTGCTTTAGAGTGCCGAGTTATTCACTGCGCATGAAGAAATGACCACCTCCAACGTTTGGTTTATGTTTAATAAGCATTTTTAATTTTATTGCTTAAATCGCATTTTCTCGGCGAGCTGAGCGCTTTTTCTGAATTGTGCCGTTCCCGTCACTCTGGTTAGGTTGGCATCGAAAAAAACGCTCTCGGGTGCTTTAGAGTGCCGAGTTATTCACTGCGCATGAAGAAATGACCACCTCCAACGTTTGGTTTATGTTTAATAAGCATTTTTAATTTTATTGCTTAAATCGCATTTTCTCGGTGAGCTGAGCACTTTTTCTGAATTGTGCCGCTCCCGTCACTCTGGTTAGGTTGGCATCGAAAAAAACGCTCTCGGGTGCTTTAGAGTGCCGAGTTTATTACTGCGCATTAAGAAATGACCACCTCCAACGTTTGGTTTATGTTTTATAAGCATTTTTAATTTTATTGCTTAAATCGCATTTTCTCGGCGAGCTGAGCACTTTTTCTGAATTGTGCCGCTCCCGTCACTCTGGTTAGGTTGGCATCGAAAAAAACGCTCTCGGGTGCTTTAGAGTGCCGAGTTATTCACTGAGCATGAAGAAATGACCACCTCCAACGTTTGGTTTATGTTTTATAAGCATTTTTAATTTTATTGCTTAAATCGCATTTTCTCGGCAAGCTGAGCACTTTTTCTGAATTGTGCCGCTCCCGTCACTCTGGTTAGGTTGGCATCGAAAAAAACGCTCTCGGGTGCTTTAGAGTGCCGAGTTTATCACTGCGCATGAAGAAATGACCACCTCCAACGTTTGGTTTATGTTTTATAAGCATTTTTAATTTTATTGCTTAAATCGCATTTTCTCGGCGAGCTGAGCGCTTTTTCTGAATTGTGCCGCTCCCGTCACTCTGGTTAGGTTGGCATCGAAAAAAACGCTCTCGGGTGCTTTAGAGTGCCGAGTTTATTACTGCGCATTAAGAAATGACCACCTCCAACGTTTGGTTTATGTTTTATAAGCATTTTTAATTTTATTGCTTAAATCGCATTTTCTCGGCGAGCTGAGCACTTTTTCTGAATTGTGCCGCTCCCGTCACTCTGGTTAGGTTGGCATCGAAAAAAACGCTATCGGGTGCTTTAGAGTGCCGAGTTATTCACTGCGCATGAAGAAATGACCACCTCCAACGTTTGGTTTATGTTTAATAAGCATTTTTTATTTTATTGCTTAAATCGCATTTTCTCGGCGAGCTGAGCACTTTTTCTGAATTGTGCCGCTCCCGTCACTCTGGTTAGGTTGGCATCGAAAAAAACGCTCTCGGGTGCTTTAGAGTGCCGAGTTATTCACTGCGCATGAAGAAATGACCACCTCCAACGTTTGGTTTATGTTTAATAAGCATTTTTAATTTTATTGCTTAAATCGCATTTTCTCGGCGAGCTGAGCGCTTTTTCTGAATTGTGCGGCTCCCGTCACTCTGGTTAGGTTGGCATCGAAAAAAACGCTCTCGGGTGCTTTAGAGTGCCGAGTTTATCACTGCGCATGAAGAAATGACCACCTCCAACGTTTGGTTTATGTTTTATAAGCATTTTTAATTTTATTGCTTAAATCGCATTTTCTCGGCGAGCTGAGCACTTTTTCTGAATTGTGCCGCTCCCGTCACTCTGGTTAGGTTGGCATCGAAAAAAACGCTCTCGGGTGCTTTAGAGTGCCGAGTTTATTACTGCGCATTAAGAAATGACCACCTCCAACGTTTGGTTTATGTTTTATAAGCATTTTTAATTTTATTGCTTAAATCGCATTTTCTCGGCGAGCTGAGCACTTTTTCTGAATTGTGCCGCCCCCGTCACTCTGGTTAGGTTGGCATCGAAAAAAACGCTCTCGGGTGCTTTAGAGTGCCGAGTTATTCACTGCGCATGAAGAAATGACCACCTCCAACGTTTGGTTTATGTTTTATAAGCATTTTTAATTTTATTGCTTAAATCGCATTTTCTCGGCGAGCTGAGCACTTTTTCTGAATTGTGCCGCTCCCGTCACTCTGGTTAGGTTGGCATCGAAAAAAACGCTCTCGGGTGCTTTAGAGTGCCGAGTTATTCACTGCGCATGAAGAAATGACCACCTCCAACGTCTGGTTTATGTTTAATAAGCATTTTTAATTTTATTGCTTGAATCGCATTTTCTCGGCGAGCTGAGCACTTTTTCTGAATTGTGCCGCTCCCGTCACTCTGGTTAGGTTGGCATCGAAAAAAACGCTCTCGGGTGCTTTAGAGTGCCGAGTTTATCACTGCGCATGAAGAAATGACCACCTCCAACGTTTGGTTTATGTTTTATAAGCATTTTTAATTTTATTGCTTGAATCGCATTTTCTCGGCGAGCTGAGCGCTTTTTCTGAATTGTGCCGCTCCCGTCACTCTGGTTAGGTTGGCATCGAAAAAAACGCTCTCGGGTGCTTTAGAGTGCCGAGTTTATCACTGCGCATGAAGAAATGACCACCTCCAACGTTTGGTTTATGTTTTATAAGCATTTTTAATTTTATTGCTTAAATCGCATTTTCTCGGCGAGCTGAGCACTTTTTCTGAATTGTGCCGCTCCCGTCACTCTGGTTAGGTTGGCATCGAAAAAAACGCTCTCGGGTGCTTTAGAGTGCCGAGTTTATCACTGCGCATGAAGAAATGACCACCTCCAACGTTTGGTTTATGTTTTATAAGCATTTTTAATTTTATTGCTTAAATCGCATTTTCTCGGCGAGCTGAGCGCTTTTTCTGAATTGTGCCGCTCCCGTAACTCTGGTTAGGTTGGCATCGAAAAAAACGCTCTCGGGTGCTTTAGAGTGCCGAGTTTATCACTGCGCATGAAGATATTGACCACTTCCAACGTTTGGTTTATGTTTTATAAGCATTTTTAATTTTATTGCTTAAATCGCATTTTCTCGGCGAGCTGAGCACTTTTTCTGAATTGTGCCGCTCCCGTCACTCTGGTTAGGTTGGCATCGAAAAAAACGCTCTCGGGTGCTTTAGAGTGCCTAGTTATTCACTGCGCATGAAGAAATGACCACCTCCAACGTTTGGTTTATGTTTAATAAGCATTTTTAATTTTATTGCTTAAATCGCATTTTCTCGGCGAGCTGAGCGTTTTTTCTGAATTGTTCCGCTCCCGTCACTCTGGTTAGGTTGGCATCGAAAAAAACGCTCTCGGGTGCTTTAGAGTGCCGAGTTTATTACTGCGCATTAAGAAATGACCACCTCCAACGTTTGGTTTATGTTTTATAAGCATTTTTAATTTTATTGCTTAAATCGCATTTTCTCGGCGAGCTGAGCACTTTTTCTGAATTGTGCCGCTCCCGTCACTCTGGTTAGGTTGGCATCGAAAAAAACGCTCTCGGGTGCTTTAGAGTGCCGAGTTATTCACTGCGCATGAAGAAATGACCACCTCCAACGTTTGGTTTATGTTTTATAAGCATTTTTAATTTTATTGCTTAAATCGCATTTTCTCGGCGAGCTGAGCACTTTTTCTGAATTGTGCCGCTCCCGTCACTCTGGTTAGGTTGGCATCGAAAAAAACGCTCTCGGGTGCTTTAGAGTGCCGAGTTTATCACTGCGCATGAAGAAATGACCACCTCCAACGTTTGGTTTATGTTTAATAAGCATTTTTAATTTTATTGCTTGAATCGCATTTTCTCGGCGAGCTGAGCACTTTTTCTGAATTGTGCCGCTCCCGTCACTCTGGTTAGGTTGGCATCGAAAAAAACGCTCTCGGGTGCTTTAGAGTGCCGAGTTTATCACTGCGCATGAAGAAATGACCACCTCCAACGTTTGGTTTATGTTTTATAAGCATTTTTAAATTTATTGCTTAAATCGCATTTTCTCGGCGAGCTGAGCGCTTTTTCTGAATTGTGCCGCTCCCGTCACTCTGGTTAGGTTGGCATCGAAAAAAACGCTCTCGGGTGCTTTAGAGTGCCGAGTTATTCACTGCGCATGAAGAAATGACCACCTCCAACGTTTGGTTTATGTTTTATAAGCATTTTTAGTTTTATTGCTTACATCGCATTTTCTCGGCGAGCTGAGCACTTTTTCTGAATTGTGCCGCTCCCGTCACTCTGGTTAGGTTGGCATCGAAAAAAACGCTCTCGGGTGCTTTAGAGTGCCGAGTTTATCACTGCGCTTGAAGAAATGACCACCTCCAACGTTTGGTTTATGTTTAATAAGCATTTTTAATTTTATTGCTTAAATCGCATTTTCTCGGCGAGCTGAGCACTTTTTCTGAATTGTGCCGCTCCCGTCACTCTGGTTAGGTTGGCATCGAAAAAAACGCTCTCGGGTGCTTTAGAGTGCCGACTTTATCACTGCGCATGAAGAAATGACCACCTCCAACGTTTGGTTTATGTTTTATAAGCATTTTTAATTTTATTGCTTAAATCGCATTTTCTCGGCGAGCTGAGCACTTTTTCTGAATTGTGCCGCTCCCGTCACTCTGGTTAGGTTGGCATCGAAAAAAACGCTCACGGGTGCTTTAGAGTGCCGAGTTTATTACTGCGCATTAAGAAATGACCACCTCCAACGTTTGGTTTATGTTTTATAAGCATTTTTAATTTTATTGCTTAAATCGCATTTTCTCTGCGAGCTGAGCACTTTTTCTGAATTGTGCCGCTCCCGTCACTCTGGTTAGGTTGGCATCGAAAAAAACGCTCTCGGGTGCTTTAGAGTGCCGAGTTATTCACTGCGCATGAAGAAATGACCACCTCCAACGTTTGGTTTATGTTTTATAAGCATTTTTAATTTTATTGCTTAAATCGCATTTTCTCGGCGAGCTGAGCACTTTTTCTGAATTGTGCCGCTCCCGTCACTCTGGTTAGGTTGGCATCGAACAAAACGCTCTCGGGTGCTTTAGAGTGCCGAGTTATTCACTGCGCACGAAGAAATGACCACCTTCAACGTTTGGTTTATGTTTTATAAGCATTTTTAATTTTTTTGCTTAAATCGCATTTTCTCGGCGAGCTGAGCACTTTTTCTGAATTGTGCCGCTCCCGTCACTCTGGTTAGGTTGGCATCGAAAAAAACGCTCACGGGTGCTTTAGAGTGCCGAGTTTATTACTGCGCATTAAGAAATGACCACCTCCAACGTTTGGTTTATGTTTTATAAGCATTTTTAATTTTATTGCTTAAATCGCATTTTCTCGGCGAGCTGAGCACTTTTTCTGAATTGTGCCGCTCCCGTCACTCTGGTTAGGTTGGCATCGAAAAAAACGCTCTCGGGTGCTTTAGAGTGCCGAGTTATTCACTGCGCATGAAGAAATGACCACCTCCAACGTTTGGTTTATGTTTTAATTTTTAATTTCAAAATGTTTTTATTAGTTTTCTCACAGAAATGACAACAGCATATGCTCTGGAACAATTCGCATGGGAACAGACATTGCATTGCATACAGCCTACTAAACAAACATTTCACCCATACAAAACACCTCATTGTTACCTAATTAATAATAATAAAAAAATAATAATAATAATAAAAAAATAATAATAATAAACAAAATTAAATTTGGAAAAAAAAAAAAAAAAAAAAAAAAAAAAAGGGAAGGGCAAGGGGGGGGGGGTGAGAGTGGGCTATTACTCCAATAAGTTTGCATCAAACTCATCCTCATAATAATCCAGGAAAGGTTGCCATACAATTCTAAAATTCTCCTTCTGAATTGTGGTTCTAACTTTTTCCAACTGGAGGAAGGACATGGTCTCACTCACCCAGCGAGAGTGCCTAGGGGGCAATGGAGATTTCCAACACATAAGAACCAAACGTCGAGCGAGTAATGAGGAAAACGCCATCATCTGAGACTGAGCCTTCGAGACTCCTTTTGTCTGTACAACCCCAAATACTGCCGTGACTGGATCTGGGTCAATTCTTCTCTTACAGATGTAGGAGAATGTGTCAAAAATTCTAGACCAAAATGTATGTAATTTTGGGCATGTCCAGAACATATGCCCTAAGGTTGCCTCAGCTTGCTTACAGCGGGTACAAGTAGGGTCCACGCTTGGAATCATTTTAGCCAATTTGGTCCGTGAATAATGTAATCGATTAAATACTTTAAACTGTATTAGCCTATGTCTGACACAAATGGATGTACTGTATATCTTACTGATAGCCTTTCGCCAAATTTCATCAGAAATGTTCAAACTCAAATCTCCTTCCCACTGGGTCTTCAAATGGTGAAGTGGCGGGCAGTTAATATTACAAATCATTCTATACAGTCGGGACACACCACCCGATTGTTGCAAATTTAGTGTCAAACAGTCATCCAGGGGACTGGAATCCGGTTGTAGGGGGAATGATGAAAACTGAACTCGAACAAAATCTCGAACTTGGAGATATCGAAAAAATTGAGTACCAGATAAATTAAATTTCGTAATTAATTGTTCCCAAGTTGCAAAACTACCCCCTACATACAAATTTCCCACGCATTTCACCCCATGTCTGGCCCAGGACAAAAAAGCAGTGTCAATCAGTGATGGTTTAAAAGCAGCGTTTTTAATCAGAGGCATAGATAGCAAGGGTTGTGTATATCGAAAGTGCTTACGAAACTGGGTCCAAATGCGAAGGCCCGATCTGATGATTAAATTGGTTGAATGCTCACCCACTGGTAGCGGGAGAGGGGCACACAGTAGCGATGCCAGAGATACTGGAGAACAATCATGCTGTTCCATTAATAACCAAGATGGCCCATCTTCATCCGGATTCAAATTATACCAAAAAGCCATTTTAAAAATATTAGCAGCCCAGTAGTAGTACAAAAAATTAGGTAGCCCCAGTCCACCGTCTTCTTTACGTCTCTCAAGGACTGATTTCCGAACACGAGGTATCGATTTATTCCAAATAAAGCGGCTGATGTACCCATCGAGCTCCTTAAAAAATGATTTTGGCAGAAAAATGGGAATTGTTTGGAACAAGTACAAGATCCTCGGCAGAATCACCATTTTAACCGAATTAATACGGCCTGCCAAATTTATAGGAAGCGAAGACCAGCGCAACAAATCCTCCTTGATTTGATACAAAAGCTTTTTGAAATTAGCTCCGAATAAACCTGTATGACTACTAGTGACTTTCACCCCCAAATATGTCATAGATCCTACTGCGGTCGTGAAGGGGTAAGAGTCATAGACATGATTTTTCGCTATATTATTAATAGGAAATAAAATACTTTTAGTAGGATTGATCCGATACCCCGATGACATACCAAAATGTTCCATTATGTCTAAACATTTCGGGATTGAGGTATCCGGATCTGACACAAACAGCAACAAATCATCCGCATACAACGAAACCTTATGAACTAAGCCTCCTCTCAAGATTCCCCGTACATCCGCACAATGTCTCAGGGC